>NW_020447469.1:0-13313 GCF_003343035.1 Apteryx rowi | reverse complement strand
TACAAGAGGGTCCTCCATAGCCAATCCATATCAGGATTGAAGGGGACAGATAAATGGTGGGAAATAGTTTTTGTTCATAAATTCTTTTTGGTATTGATAATCATTTCAAATGAAGAGTGCAATACTGTAGACAACTGATACTGCTTTACAGACTCTTTGTTAAGAAAACGTAGTCTGAAATAGTGCAAAATATTCTCCCTAAAACAGTTACTCTATTAAAAACTATAGTTCCATTTTAGGAGTGAACTGATGTCAGGAGGTCGCTGAGCATAGTTCAGTGAGTGCATAAGTGAAAACTGAGAGAATCAAAATATCTGCCATTTCTAACTATTTGTTTTCTATGTTCTTCCTGAAATTTTTAAGTGCAACATCTTTCATTTGCACATCATAGTGACTGCTCTCGTAGGAGGTCTTTCACGCTTCATCCAGATTTGTACCCTGTGTCTTTGCGACATAAATAAGGTCAGTTGTGTAATTTTTTTATAGTATCAGAATTTAGCAGCTATTTTAACAAAATGCTGAGAAGTATTCAACGTGGAAACTCTTCTTTTAAAGTATTTATAAGAATGGGAATAAAATGTACAAACCTAGGACACAGAGAAGGTAGGTCCCTCTGTGTCTCCCTTTGTGCCTTGGTATTTCAATATGTGTGTGTGTTATCTGCACCTTTCACTGTACTACTGTTAAAAGGCGGGGTGACCCAAAACACAGGACAAAGTCATGGAAGCAATGATTCATCTGCTGCAATACGTTCCTAGGAGAAGGCTTGGTTTAGGAAAAAAGTATGTAATCTTGCTGCTGTCCAGTATTTAAGAAACTTCTTTAACCTTTAAAATCTAGGAATAGAGATGTCTTGGTCACAACAAAAAGAGGTGCTTAAATGTTTTGTTAGATTAGAGCAAGCATGAAAAAAAGTTTGTGGTCATGCATTGCAGGCTTATGAATTCCTTAACAAGCTAATTATTTTTTTGATAAAGTATGTTTGTGAAATCTTTTGGAGTTACTTCTGTTTGGAGTATCTTATAAGATTCTCGTGACTTCCCCCTTCCCCCCACCTTGGTAATATATTTTGAGATATCTTAGAATTTTTTTTGTTGCACTTTCCATCATTTAATTAGAGATAATTCTTTTAAACGAAAAAGGAGGAATATCTGAAAGAAGCATGTTTTCTTTTTGTACATTTTTCTTAACTATAAGTTATTTTTCATGGGAAATAATTTTTGGAAAACAAATATTTTTGAGCCATAGAAAAATGCTCAAAGGTATTAGGAGGGATAAAAAAGACTTTTCAAGAAGTTAGGTTAGAATAATCTGGAGTCTAGAGAAATATCTAGAATCTGGGTGGGGTCAAAAATCTGAGGAGGTTTTGACAACTGCCAATTTTGTGTTCCTGCTTTTTACTTTGATATATAACATACTTAATGCTTCACTTCAAACACTTCTAAGTGGCTTGAATTTGTTTAATGAAAAGCTGTATTGTTATAAGATGGAAGGATATTTTGTATTTAGTATACTAATCACACACTTATTTATTGCCTACAAGGAGCTGCAATTACCTAGATCATATCTTGTATGAAACAAGAACATAAGAGACCTCTACTGGGTCCATTTAGCCCATTTCTGGCAGTGCTTATAAGCAGATATCTAAACCGGAGCAGGATAAGTATATCTGTGCTTCCTTGTAATGCTTTTCCAGACTCCAGCTATTTTCRGACAGGGACTTTCTGAGTTTCTGTGTATTTAGTAACCTTCAAGAGATTTCTCTTATGTCAGCTTGTCCAGTTTCCCTTTAGACTCGCAYGAAAAAAAGATTATAGATTGTAAAATGTGAGAATATTTGTCTCGGCAAATGCTCAAGAAATCTCATGCTCTTTTAACATAATTTAGTACTTAGAACTGAGGAGCCATGGTCCCAGGGAAAATCAGTAAAGCTCTGTCATTTTAGCCCTGCATGTACCATGCCCATCAATTACGGTTAGATTCAGATGATCATCTAAGAGTATAAATTTGTGCCAACTTCTTAGTAACAGATGTTCCAGTTGTGAAGACATGGCACTGTTTATTCCCCTCTTTTCTGAAGGTCACAGGGGAAAAATATTGTCTGTATGCAGAACAGTCCTGAAGGTGTAACCCGTGTTCTGAAAGTACCTTTCAGTCTTTCTCTCCATGCTGAGATGATGACAATAGGTCTTTTTAGTACTCACATGTTTATTTTGAACTCCTGCAGTTCACAAAATTAATTTCTATTGCAAAGAGAATGTCATGATGAGGCTGGTTATTTTGACTGGGCTTTTACTTTATCTTCTATACAGAGCAACTGATTTACTTTCTGTTAATTATGCATCAGCTGTAGGGACCTCCTGGTGTTTTTTGGTTCAGAGCTTTCASGCATTAAGGCTCATTCTCAGGTTTGTAAAGTAAAGATGACAGGAGGAGGAGGGATCTAGTAGAAAGAGGCTGTCCTACCCTGAAGCTTGAAGCACTTCCCAGCTGTAGAATGCAAAGGAATTATTATTTTGTGTGATGCTCTATGTTCTACTTACACGCAGCATAACATTACTTGTTGCAACCCCCCCCCTTTTTTTTAAACCCTGTGAGCATAAACAAAGTCCAACAAATTGCTTTTTAACTAATTTTAAGAAATCCTATAACATTAGTACCTTATTTCTTTCTGAATAATGTAATGAGATTGCTCCATCAGGAGAACCACCTAATACAGTAGTTTAATAGACCTTGAAAAATTCATTAAAACTGTCTTACAAGATTTTTATGGAAAATGTGTTTTATTCACTGTACTTGGGACTTAAGAAAACCTGTCAAAAGCAGTTATTGCATATAATTGTTTTCATCTATTTTATAACGCTGGACAATATAATTTGTTCTTATTTAGCTATTATGTTATGAAGATGGTTAAAGAAAATTATCACAGCTGAGCTGTGCTTCGCTTGTTGGAAGCTAAGGTTTGCAGGTAGGTTACTTTGCAAAGTAACCTAGAGCTGCCTACCTCAATGTTACACTGTAGGAGTATGCATAGACATTCAGGGTTTGGTGATAATTCTCAAAATTCCAGGCAATTCCCCTTCCCCACTGAGCTAAATGAAAAAGCTATTCACTTTCCCATGTTGTCTGGGTTCTGTTTTTTTCTCTGGAAGACAGAGAGACCATGACCATTTCAGAATATCTAATGTTCATTAGCTGGAGAACTTGCCTAGCTGAACTCTGGTGAATCTACCTTCAGAACTTTTCCTGGACAGAAGAGCTGAGCACTCAAGTCGTAGTCCTAACACCCCAGCGTGAGGTGGTCTTACTCAGTGAGATACTGGCTTTGTAGGTGTGGCTGAAATCTTTCCATTTGTCTCTGTTTTCATCTTTAGAATAACACCTTTAAATAGAAAAGGGTGTTCCTTTTTCCTTAAGGAAGTTTAATAGACCATAGTTCTCATGGAAAGTTTTGGTGGGTCACTGCTTTTGCAAGGGGGAAAAAAGACATTGTATGGTAGAATTCCCAGTCTGCTCTATTCAGGAAGAAAAGTGGAGTCTCTTTGCATCAAGAAGAGAGCACTAGGATGTACTTAGTATTTATCTTTCCATGTTAAGATGAGCATCAGGAAGAATCTGGCTGGAAAGGAAATTCGTCAGTTTACCAACATTATTAGGTTTTCAGTGTTTGACACTTTATTTAAAAGTAGCGAAAATACAAAAACCTTTCCATTGTTTTACCCTCTCTGATGTCCTACAAGCATGTACGATAATTATGTGGGATTCCACATACTCTGTCTAGTGTAGCCGRGGTTATTCTTATATCTACATTTAACTTTTAAATATAACAGAAGCAAAAAGATTTATAAAAGATATTGGTTAATTCTAAGAATTTCCTTTTGAATTGAAATGTCACAATGTACTTTCCAGGAAACAAGTGCATGGGTCAGAGTCTCTAAGTTTGTTAACTTTCCTGCTGTATGTCTAAAGTCTTAACTTCTGAGTGAGAGGACTCAGCCAGATTTTGTCCTCTAACATACGCGATTTGCTTTAATATTTTTAAAGAAAATTTCACATACTTAGGATAGTGGGACATATTACTGTGCATGGCACTTGTAAGGGCCAAACATGTTTCAAGTGACTCTTACAACCCTGCTAGAGTTCTGTTGTGTGTGTGCTACACAGAGTGCGTGTGTCTCATCATGTGCAGGGATCCCCATACAGTGTCTCCTGTACATCTGGGGGTTTCTAGTCTTATCCACTTATAGTCACAGAAGTTCAATTAGGCACATAAATTCCAGAGATCAAGTGAAATATTTCATCCATTTTAATTGCTAAGAAATATTTGGATTCCTAAAGTGATGTTCTTTCCCTTTTCTCAATTTTATTTTAAATTTCCAAAGTGACAATATTTCTGTATACCTCTTGCAAGATAGTTTCACTGTCACTGATATGACTTTTCCTTTTGCCCCCGAAATAAGCTGGTGTTAATTTTATCTCATTGTTCCTGTGCTGGTTACACTCCTTTTTGAAGTTCCCAAAATAAAAGTCCACCCTTTGTGAATAGTAGTATTCCACATTCCCCACAAGCTACAGAGGAATTTTTTACTTTCAAAAGTTTGGTATTTCCTTTTTCCTTAATGACCAAGCATTTTCCTTTTCCTTAAACTGACAATCACACCAAAACCAAACAAAGACAGGAGAAGGTAAGTAGTGAGCTTTGTTCTTTCGTCTTCTGTAAGATCTGTATGACTGAAAGCCATAATTCTATTGACTTTGGTGGAATTCTGTCCACTTAAACAGTTCTGAGTATTTAAGCCAGAGTTTTTTAGCCAAGAAATTTTCCTCTGTAAAAACCTTTCTGATCAAAGCTCACATGCACCTCATTCTGGCAGCCTGATGTGAAATCATTGCATTAGTAAGAAAGGGTCAAAGTAGGAATGAGCAGCACCTCCAAAATACCCATATAAATTCTGAATGTTTTTAGGACAATCAAATCTTTGCACGATATACCTCAGGAAAGAAGTGGAGTTAGTTCTCACCTGTAAGCAGAGCATGAGTTTGTGCACATTCATAGGACAAGTCAAGTGTACCCACAAGCTTTAGTGCATGCTGCTTAAATCCATGTTCCAGAACTTTTTCCAGCTGGCAGCAAAAGGGTGAAATGGACAATTATGCTGATTTAACTGAATGTATTAACATTAAAAAAAAAAAAAGTAGCTGTTTGCTTAGTTGTACGCTGATTTCTTTTCTGCATTTGCAAACCCATGGCCGTATCTTGTTATCCAAGGGTCTGTTTACTTAGCAGCTGGCTCCAAGAGATGCACTTGAGAAAGGGTTATTACCTAAATTAAAAACACAAAGGGAAAATGTGAGATTTGGTGAGCGTAGGACTGCATGCAAAATTAACATCCATGCTCCCTTCCTTTTATATATACTGCTATTACCATATTATATCACTGTGCATATTTTTTTAAGGTAGCTCAAATGAATTTTTATCAGTGTGAGATTCCCTAACGCCTTGGATGTGGCGGTTATAAATAACAGGCCTCAACTGTTCTGATTGACAAACCCATAAGTTGTTCTCACAGATTGTTACACTGAGCTTAGTGAAATAGAGTCTGCCATTTCAGTAGTCCAAAATTGCAGTGAATTTCATAGGACAACTTAAACTGTCTCTACTGTATTTAGATGAAATCTATGATGAATAAAAAAAGCAGTGGGTAAGTGGAAATTTTGTACTCTTCAAGAATCATCATTGCTTTTGATCAGTAAATTTGTTTATAACTGTAAAAATGCAAAAACACTTGTCTAATAATAAACATATATTAACTATATTTATACTACTGGGATTGCCTAGCATTCTGATTATTTGGAAAATGACCTGTTTTTGTTAAGACAGCTAGTAGTGTCTCATTGCAGATAATATACAGCAGGGATACAGACTTTATTTAATGTAGCACTTGTACTTCAAAATTGTCTGTTGGATCATTTTATTAGTAAGATAGTGCTAGGCAGATGTGACATTACATGCTTTTCTGTTGAGTTATTTAATGAACGTTGTCATTGGAGAATGTCTGTAGTTCCCATGGATGGCTAGATTAACAGCAGTAATGGCAAAGCTATCTATCTGAGGATGTTAGATTGAAAAAAAAAAAGTAAAAAAGTAAAAAGAAAAAAAATTTCATCTGATCTCACATTTCCACTTATTACAACTGAGTAATCTCTGGTGGTGATTGGATAATCATATGGGAAAGAATATTACTGGAAAAGTATTTAGCTAAAATTAAAAGCCATTCAACATTAACTATCTTCCTCTAGCTATTTTAGTTACAGCAGTGACTACTTGGCACGCTTAATGACTGAGCCCTGCAAGCGGGCCATGCACTGGGAGGAAGCAGTGCCTGGTCTGTTGTTGGATACATACACCCATAAAAAGGTCAGTTTGCCTGGACGCTGCTTTTGTTGATTTACTCCCACCCCTTGTACTCTGTCTAAATGTGTTAGAAGGATGATATCACGTTTGGATATTCTGCAACCTCAGATAATATATTCTTGTATTGTGCTCTATTTTACTAATCACTTCAACCAGCGTTGTACTTTACAGCTCACAGTTCCACTAGTTGATTTTTGAGAGTGGCTTGCAAACAGTCTTTAAGCCAGAGGTTTAATTTAAAACACATCTAGCTGAAATAGGCTTGATTAAAAAATGTATTTTTGTTTTTAGATTTTATGACACCATTTTAGTGTTTATGTATTCACAATTATTAGAAACAGACCTCACAAGTTAAAACTGTTGAAATGCCACCAGGTATGTTCTTGCTACTTTTCTCTGAAGCCTCTAGATGTTTCAGAATAATTAAGTTCTCAAGCCTTAGGAGATAGTTTAGCTATAATTTTTTTTTGCTTTTCTCTGCTTTAAAGCAAGCAAACAAAAATCATTATTTTCTTTATTTGAACAAAAATTTCTAACTAGTTCATGCCATCAAAGATGGAAATACCCGTTTTAAATTGTAAATTAATTCTATTCATATAGTCTTTTATGCATTTCACATTCCATTGCAAATTACTTTTTCTGACAAATATCATTCTAAACCTGCTGCTTTTTTCATTTGAATATCATCAAGACATTATTTAATTTCACTTTAATTTAATGGCATTCTGAGTTGTGCTACATAAAACTTTGTTAAATATCCCAGCCAGCCTGGTGTAAAATTGTTTTTTGTGATATTCATATTCTTCCAAATTACATTATAACATTTACTCACTGTTATTATATCTTTCTCATAATAGTATTATGTCTATCCAAAATTGTAACACTTATGTAAAAAAAACTTTGTTGAAATGTCCATGAGACAGTTTTACTGTGCTTAGGATAACTCAGCAAAATAGAGTTCTGCTGAAGCCAGGCATTGCATAGAGTGTATGGATTTTCACAAAGCTTAGCACTGACAGAGAGACCTAAGTGAAGAAGGCTTGCTGAATAAAATAGACCTGCTTGATTCAAAATCAACATTTTATCAATTTTTGCAAAAGCAGAATATTAGCAAGCTTCTGCTTTTGTTCTGATACAGGACAAAAACTTCCAAAGGTGCCATGAAATGCACTTTTTATACTTCAGAGTTTTGTCAGCAAGTTCCAGAATTTATATTTCTTAAGTTTAAGATCATCTTGCATTGCCTGTCTGGATAGACTTTTAAAGAGAATTAATTTTAAATAGTAAATTGAACTTAGGTCAGATTCAGCTAAAATCCAATAGAACAATACTCTTATTTTGCAGGGAATCCCAATGAAATGGCACTTTGACAAATGAGACAGTACTCAAAGCATATAGAAAACAGATTCTGATTTAGGAAAGTATAAAACCATTTCTGAAGTACTTAGGTAATTCTAACATGTTTATCAAGAGGAATGCGTTCATTTTGTTACTACATATCCTGTTTCCCTTCTGAAGAGTAGATGATATGATAATGAAGAGCTCAAATCCAATGTCGTGCACCTTTGAGATTCTGGGAAAAAGCATGACATGATGGAGGGGGAATGTGGGGCACCAGGGCTGTACGAGCTGAGCTGGTGAGGCCGCGAGTTAGAGCAGTGACTGTCAGGGGTCAGACAGCCCAGCCTGCGCCCCGTGAAAGGCCCTGGGCGGCCCAGCGTCACAGGGAGGTGGGTCGGCCATTTAGGCTTGGGGGACTTCAGGCGTGCAGCGGATGCAGCAAATAAATTCCCTGATAGCCCTCTGGTGAGTGGCCAAGCAAGGTTTCCTAGTCAAATGAAATCATTACATAGTAGCTACTTTCTATTGCTAGTAAACATGTAAAAACAACCTTATTTATGGAAAGAGCTATGAATCTGGAACAATCACCAAAATGTAGCCTCTCTCATACTCGTATACTCAGTGTATAGAGCAGGAACTGGAGCACTGGCTCTCAGAAGCATTCACATCTCTACATGATAGAAACATGGCAAAACCAAATAGTTTGAACCTGTGGCAAAAGCTTTCAGGTAACTTTTAGGTACAGCGCTTGCTGGAAGGGCAAGAGTTGGGAACAGAAGTGAACGGAAGAAAAACCCTCTTTCATTTCATCTGTATTCAGAAATACACATCCTTTGTAAATGAAACTAAGAAACACCAAGATCCAAACACCAGTTTCTGCTCCTACCTGAAGCTACCTGCTGGATTCTTGAAACTGCTAAACATTTAGGACTGGGAAAGAATGGCAAAAGTTTGCACACAAATAAAGTATAACTTCACAGTAGCCAGGTGAAAATCCAAACAGACTCGTGGCTCTAATATACAGACCTTCTTAATATGGTGACGTGTGATAAAGAAAAATCTGTATGGATAGGAAAGCTCGAGCTTTTCTTTGATTCTGAAACTACACTGAATCAGGTGACCTTTCTGGCTTCTAACATTGCTAGCAATTTGTTTCCAGCTGTGCAAAAAGTAAGATCATGTACATGATGTTGGATTAAAAAGAAACTCTGTCATCTGTTCAAATCCTTATGAAAATACACGCACACAACTACGTCCTGTGGTGTTTGCCAGGAACCTGCTGCACAAAGGTCCAGATTCAATATCTTTTTGTTTGCTGCCTGGGCAGGCAAAAGCCGAATGTCATGATTGTGATAATCACAATTCGACTGTTGGCAAATGTACTTCCTACTACCACCCTAGCAGCTCTTGGTGGATTAAATAAATGAGAAAAATCCATCAAAAGAAAATCTATTAGCTATCCTCAGTGAGAGCCTTGCTTAGGGAATCAGAATTTCTTCTTCTTGGGCTAGAAAAATGGCATTTTGTTCCAACAGGGAAGGACACAATTTCCAATAGAAATAGGTGGGGGAGAATTACATAAAATGTAAAAGTGAGGTGTCAGTTTTTGCTTCTCCTGTGGTAACTTTAGTCATTGCATATGTCTACCTTGTAGAAAATAATGAAAATCCATTTTCCCAACCAGGCTTTTTAGGTTGTAGCAGGCTGTAATACTATGAATAAATGCTTTTGACATTACTTTGTATTACTTTATCTATATGGAAATCTTATTAGACAGTCATTCTCTATGCCAGGCAGTTATTTTCATGAGTTTAGTGTTCATTGCACAAACTTACTAATTAGTTTATCCTCAGTTAAAAGAATGCAGAACAGTAATATTTTCTTACTCAGAAAGGTAGTCTTAATGCATTYTCCAGTGTCCTCCTGCCCTTAGTGAATTCTTTCATGCTTAAATTATTAAAGTTTTGTCCTTAAATTAATAAAGAGAATGAGGAGTTAAACTGCGATTTAATAATAAATCCTTTGAAATCAGTTTGGAGTCTCATATGGTATTATACAAGAACTTTTTGAATTCTCTGAATTCTCCCACAGTGGACAGAGATGATGCAACAACTTATTTCTAGCCCCGAAGAAGCTTACTACTATATTCAATGCAGGAAACAGGTCTGAGAACTTCTCTAGTATTTCCCCTTCAGGCCATCTGTAGGTCTTTCATATTCTTTCTGCATAACATCTTTATGACTACCCTAAGCTATCAATCCCCGTAATTGAAACTCTGTCAGTCTTCCATCATTTCATAAGTCTATATTTCAACTTTGACAAATTCAGTCTTCTCTTCTTATCTCTGTAAAGATTGCTGCTACAAAGATGACTTTCCTAACTTGTCATTTTGGTCCACATCATCCACTTTCATCCAACTTTCCATTTTTCAACTTTAACAACCTTCTATTTTCTACTGTATATACCATAAGTCAGTATACTGTTAGGGGTCTTTGCATACGTGTAAGGTCGTAACTTCCTCTCCAGCTGTAAACATTTTTCTCCCATGTAACTTTGCAGAAGGTGAAGGAGTTTTGCAAGGTAGCAAAGCTACTTTTTTATTTCCTTTAAAAACTACAGATAACTTGGTAATGCTTGGACATCTGTCTGCTGTGCTTACACTATCAAGCTGATGAAGAGATTTTCTTTCTTGGTATTCCTCTGTTGGTCTGGTTCTAACATCTTCTGTCTTCTACAAAATAGTATATGACCATGGGTAATGACTTGCATACAAGGTAATGACTTGCCTTCCATTTTGCAGTTCTGCAGTTCTCACATGGTGGGATCATGGTCTACAACTTGGAACTCCTCAACACTACTGTAAAACAAATAATAATATATAGGGAAAAAAAAAAGGGGGGGGAAATGGCAGTGACCAAGATTTAACATCTGTCCATTTACAAAACCATCTTGAAATGCTAATGGGTGAATGACAATCCTAATCCTGACACAATTTGTGTTTTGGTCACAGAGCTGTGAGAAAGTGAAAGCTCATATTATTCTCCTCTTCCAAGCATTCCTCACAGTTCTCCCTCTAACAGCATGTCCTCCTTGCTCTTAGCCCTGCTCTATTTCCTTTGGGAGGGCAATCACTTTTCCTAGCTATTATTGACCAGCTAGTTGCTAACTGACAGTTAGCTCAGATTTCTTAAGGAGGGCTTTGCTGCGAAATTTAATTCCTTCTTGACTTTGTCTTGTCCTGTCTTGAGCCATGGCAAATGAACAGAGCTAGAAACTGTTCATTTAAAGGGGGGGGGGGGGAGGAAAGAAAAAAAAGAAAAACAGTATAAGAAACAGAGTGAAACCTTTTACTCTAGTGGAATAAACCAAGGAAACTAAGGAAATTGGATTTATATCACTGCAAGGTCATATTTAGGCCCAATAAATACCTATCTTTATTAATGATTTCAGATAAGAACCTGGTAACTGTAGTGTTAATCTCTGTCTTTTTGGAAATCTCTTGGCCTAAAGTTTTCTGGTAGGAGTCTAACTGTCCTTAATAAGATTACTCAGATGACTGTTTGAGCAAAAGTTGAGCAAATCCATTTTTTGTTGACTGCATATTACAAATTTGCCCTTTCAGATAAAGAAACACACTACTTGTGTTTCTCCTCAGTACCTAAGAAAGGTGTCAGGAAATCTGTGATGTTACTATTACACTTTTGCGGCAGGAAAAAGACAATAGAAAATGCAAGATTTTGTTCCCTGCCCCCATCCTATTATAATATGCAGCTGCAACTGGGGAAAATCTTGTGCTACATTACATGGCTTAAATGTAAATGTAAAATGTATTACAACAGCTTTTACCTACTCCATGTAAATAAGCACAGACTGAAATTAGAGCTATTATTAGCATTAGCTGTGAATAAATCTTTGGAATAGTTACTCCATGTGGTTATTCCTAAAAACATATGTTTCATAGTGTTCTGTTCTGCTTTAGTTAGTGCTCCGTTCTGGTTTAGTTTAACCTATTTCCAAAGCAGAAAAAAAACCAGAAGTGATTTGGAATAAGTCACTATCATTCATGTGTGTCTACTCATTAGTTATTCCAAAAGCTTGGGTGTTGTTTTTTTTTGTGGGGGGGAGGTTGAATTCACAATCTTTTTTTCTTTGATCTAAATCAACTTTTATTACCACTCAGGATGTTGACAATTTTATAGCATTAGATAATTTTGTTTTTGCTTTTATAATGTGAAAAGGCTGATATTTTACAGGAAGTGAGCGCTTGTCAGTTCTATAATATTATTAGGACACATTAACACTCAGTTATTTTGCACTATATCCTCAACATATGAGTTTGTTTACATTAAGGTCGTTTGCACAGATCTTAAAGAACCTTGAAATAAGTCACTCAGGACTGAACTGTAAACCTACTGTGTGACCAGTCTAGCTCAGTGACATCAGTGAAATTAGTGGAATGAATGACTGCTTGCCAAGGGAATAATGGGTTCACAGTCTGTTCCTTATTGCATTGTAAGGGCATGTATAGCTAACGAAATAGGAAAGAGCACAATGATGTTAAAGCCAAATTAATAGCAATCAGTCTTTTCATTGTTTCCCCACCCACTCATGCAGATAACTTTGTCTTAAATGTTTTATATATTCGTTTGTCTTTTAAAAACTGGTGAAAGGAAGTGTTATTGAAAGTCCCCTTCAGGCAAAATGTCATATTCTTTATCAACTCATTTTTGCTGGAGTTGTTATTCAAAAAAACCCCAAACTATTTATAAGAAAATAGGGCCAGACCCTTAGCTGGTATAATTTCTGTACAATTACTGAACTATTGCTAAGTATCAATTTGTGACAGCTGAAGCATTTTACAGTTTTGAAAACCAGAAACTAAGCTGCTGTGTTCAAGGGGCAAACACAATGAAAGGATGATTTTGTTAGTCTATAGATGGTGCTCTTGTTACTAGAGAAAGACTTAATTCGTACAAAGCTACAACTATTATGCTGCATTTTTATTCTTAATTTTCTTGAACTGCTCAGTTTTGTTGGCAATATTAAATTATGTCGCTTCTCATCTAAGATTTTCCATATGAGAGAGAAGGAGCCAATATACACTCTATTTCTGAAACAGGTTGTTTGGCTGCAACATGTTTGCCGGTTACTTCAGCAAGTCTTGTTTTTGGGGCAGGAATTACAAAGATTTCAAGTAATATACATTGGACATAACAGTCTTCCTCCACATAAACATCCAAACTGTGACACTTTTGTATAGATTAAGGATTACCAAGACAATTTTTAGACACCCAGTAATCGGCAAGGAGTCCTCCGCTATAAAATATAGCAGATCGGTACCAAGTACTAGAGATTCAGATAAGTTCTGAAGCTTTTTATTTATTTTTGCTAGTTAGTCTTGCATACTCGCTACCTCATTGATAGTATAGTGTATGGAGTAGGTTGTATAGTTATCACAGAATCACAGAATCACAGAATCACTGAGGTTGGAAGGGACCTCTGGAGATCATCTAGTCCAACCCCCCTGCTCAAGCAGGGTCACCTAGAGCACATTGCA
>NW_020447468.1:3264-95819 GCF_003343035.1 Apteryx rowi | reverse complement strand
TTAAAATTTAACCAAATCCTTGCTGGCTTTGGGATGTAGCCCATCATAGATTGCAAACATTTGTTTTATACATAAAGAAATGCCACAGCTGGGAAGCTAAAAAAGAGTCAGAAAGGTGGAACCATCAAAATCTGAATACTTGCCTACTTCTTCCCTGTACTGTTGCCTTCAGTGAATGCTAGCCAGGAGGATACCAGGCAGAGTGATTTTCCTGTGCATTCAGGTATGCTGACAGCCTTACTCTGGAATCCTTTGCCTTTTAAAATAAGATGACTTTTCCTCCATGCACGATTACCAGGCCCCTTTTTGCAGAGTAGGACATGAAAATCCAGTGAGAATGAATGACAGAAATATCCATCTTTCTCTGCAAATATAGCTAGAAATGTTGGTTCAGTTTTAACTGTACAGTACTAATGGCATAGTTATATTTTCAAATAGAAGGGGCCGAACGTCTAGGCAGGAGCATCGGCAAAACCCTCCTAACTGGGGGGTATTAAAGAGGCAAAGATGAGAGGAATAGCGGCTTCTGGCTTTCAGCTCTCAGCGAATTTGGGAATCTCCAACAGAGTTAGAAGACGGCTACCTCATAAYGCTCCACACTGCGAGAAGCAGCTGCCTGGGTATCTTGCCTGGGTTTTCTCGTGCCACAGCCATCCATAGGAAATCCTGCATGTTGTTGGCTGCTGTGGTGCAAAAAAAAGAAGTAATAAAAAGGTCTCGTCCTGCCAGAACCGACTGAATCTCCACAAGAGGGCTCTGTGGCCGCAGGTTTGCTCCGTGGCGGTGGTGGCAAAGGCTCTGCAATGAAAGTACCTGAAAATACAGGAGAGAGCACGAATAATCCTGCCCCTTTTCAGCTGGTCCAGAGCGTCTCTTGTAGGAAGGGGGGAAGATGAGATCTTAGTTTCAAGTAGAAATTAGGGCAGAAAAATGCATCATCTTGGTTGTAATTATCAGAGCTAATGAAAAAAGTAGCATCCCACACATCTGTTGTTTCCTTTTGTAGGTGACTTTCAAAATGCACAAACCCCCACCATTAAGAGGAGACTAAACTACAAGAAAGCCACTTTTTTGTTTGTGAATGATGTCTGGACTCTCACACTGATGCGGATGCTGATACCCCACAGTGATTTGTACATCTCTACCATTTGCTAAATCACTTTTTCCTGAGCTAATTCCAGACTTCCATTTTAAAGGCCTGGGGGTTAACAGCTGAAAAGGACCTCACAGCACAGACAGCTGCTGCTACCTGTGACAGCCGGGCTGCATCTGAGGAAAYGCAGCAAATGAAAAAAAAAAGAACTTAATTTGTATTAGTTTTGTTGTTCATATATTCTCACTGGTGGGAGATTAATATCTTTTCCCACTCTTTCTTTTTTAAAGCATAAACTAATGCTGAAGTAATATACACTATATTAAGGCTGGACTGTTCTGTCAAGTCAGGTACATACCAGCTTTCCATATTGGCTTTACACTTTTATTACAAGGCAAAATAAGCCAGGTGTCTGTTTGGGGCTCATGTGACAGTCAGAGCTTTAGTTGTGCTGTGTTGGAAACCAAACCACAGCCCAGTGATTCTGGGAACAGTGGGACTAGTGAAATCTGATTTGCCATAGAGCTATGCCTCAAGCTTGAGCATCAGTGTAGAGTTTCTGATGTCTGATAAGGGCAGAGCTCACGCCGTGACCTTTCTAAAGTGGATACATTAACTGTGGCTCTTTTAGCTCTCCCACTGCCTACTTTTAAACAACCTTATTTGAAAAATGCCTCCCCTCCAGAAAAATTTGGCTGAAGTATTTGACCAGTTGAAATTGGAGAGAGGAAACAAATAGAGACATGTGAATGCAAACTCACATAATCATCTTCATCCTCTGGCCTTATTTCCTCAGGAAAAAAAAAAATGCTTGGAAACCTGTGCAGATTTTTAGTRACTAAAATTTTTGGCCTAAACATAGGTGATAGGAAACTCTGAACTTAACTGTTTCACTCCTTGCATGAGGTAGGAAGGGAAGTTGCAGCCAAATAGCTGACTGATCCACATTTGGACCCCTCTCTTGCAACAACTCAGCTGATCATGATATGCAGAGCCCTACTGGAATGAACGYAGCTGGCACTGAGCAGATCCTTTGGATATGGGCCACTTATTCAAAAGGGTTTGGCTGATGTTGSTGTTGGGAAGAGGATCCCAGTTGCTTGTGTTCTGCTAACATGCAGCAGTTGTGAGCTCAGGGGCCCATGTTCTTCAAAAGCCTGGTAATAACTCTAAATATCTGTCTGCACAAACTTTACAAAGCTATAAATGAGAAACCTGGACATTTCCACTATTTTTCTTAAAGCAATAGACTATAACTTTCAGCCCAGCTGCTTTCCTCCTTGCTGCTATAATCCAACAAATAAAGTGATAATGCAATGGTTCAGGAATAAATTTGGCCTATGGCTAGTGAGCCTGGGGAATGGCGGAGCTGCCTTTACAAGCTCATTGCACAAGATGATGTTCTGYGAATTAAACTTGCAGCTGAGTGACAGAGATCTGATTGGAACGATGCTCATGCCCACACTCCAGCATGAAAAAAAATAGAGAAGTTGTGGAAGGTATCTTAGAAGGAATGTYCGAGATTCCTGCAGGTCTGCCTTCTAACTGTGTGACGAACAATCAAATCTGAGAAAAAGAGGGCATCTTCAGATCAATTATTGACTAGAGGAGGAGTCACCMCTTATTAGTGATAGCCAAACGCCTTTATTTATGAGCTTCAGTTATGATTATCCATGCATGTGTATGTCTTGGCCAATGAATGTTCCTTTGATTTCCTAGGCAGCAGTGACACAAACAGGAAAATGCATATGAGGCATTACATTTTTGAAAAATGTACTTTGACAAAAAAAATCCCAGCAACCCACAACTTTCTGTCTGCAAGATAGAAATCAAACAYTGATTTGTACTGAAGCATTGTCTGCGCTGATTAACAGACATACATGTATCTTGTATTTGTGGAAGATAATACATTCTGAAAAACAATACAGAAAGGTTAGACACTAAGAGAAATCAAAGTATCACTAATGAAATGTATTTCTTCAAAGGGTGGATTTATAGTGTCTGTGGGGCTTGAATGATTGCCCAGATTTGTCTTACTCAACGTCAGGTATTGATCCAAAATGCATAACTTGAGAGCGTAGTCACCCTGGGCTACTTCTAGAACAGTGTTTTTTATCTTCGTGGGTCTAGTGCTGTGCATTGCAAGGGCCTGTAACAGCAATTYATCAAGTTCTTATATCAGTATGCTAGAATTTGCCAGCCAGGGCTCTGCATCTCCAAGAGGGAACTTATAGATTTCTGCAAGTTGAAGGAAGTTGAAAACCACTGCTGTACAGTGAAAGCAGATGTCAGATACCTTGCTGGAGATTAGGCTGACTGAGTCATCTTTTCAGAGTGTTGGGGCCCTTGCAGTGCTTCACAACAATCATCTGTGAGGATCCCTGCGGCTATGTGAATTGTCCTTGAGCATTCCTAGACCATTACAGAAGGGGAAGATAAGTAGTGGTAAATAGTAAAGGAGGGGGCTGATAAGCCCCTCCACGTGAACAGCAACTTTGCACCGATCGTGTATTCGCTTTAGGCGCGTGAACAGAGACTGTAAACCAATCATATTAAGGCAAACGCCGCGTGCTTCATAGCAGCTAACCAATCATAGCGGCCAAGGCGCCGCGTGCCTGCATGCCACGACTGCACAAACATATATAAGATGGGCAMATTGCTGAATAAAGTTGGAATTGAATCTGCATTCTGTGACTGCGTMTGATTCTTTCCCGCTACTCCCGCGGACCACAACATCAGAGTGCTTCTATTGGGTACTGAAAAACCTAAGGAAATTACAGTCCCAGTGTATGAGCTTTGGCTAGAAGAATAAAATGAGGTAGGATACATGTGGCCACCTAGATTCCTATCTGTTTGCATAATACTTTGCTTAGTGGAGCATAGCYTGGTTACAGCCTGTAAGTGCTGCTGCTATATAAATATTATTTTTGCAGCAGTTGCACATGCCACTTCCTATTTCATGCTCCTGATTCCATATCTGTAAGTGGCTGTGTGTCATTACCACTCACACAGATACCTGGAAAATCTGTCATTTGTAAATGCTGTCAGGTGGCAGCTACAAGTCCTTTCTAAGGCATTACCATGTACTATTTAAAACCTCAAGACCAAGATAGTCAGCTATAGGTATAGCTATAGGATTTTCAGCTGGCCACAGACACCTACCRTTCCTAGTAATTTCAGCTAAACCTTCGGGGGTCCAGCATATAATGAAAAATCAAGCTGGAAATATCTCRCCTGAATGAAAATTCTGACCCCTCCCCCTCCCCCCAAAAAAGTCACTTTTAGGCCAGGGAGAGTCAGAGAATTGTTGTTCCTAGCAAAATAACAGCAGTTACAATCTGACAATTAGAGCAGGAAAAAGGGGGAGCTGAGTACAGATACAGCTGGAAGAGCATAAAAAGAATCTGGATGAGTTGGGAATGAAATAATTAATCTCTCAACTAAGGTAAAATAAAGAGGGAAAATCTCTTCACAAAAGAGTTAATCGGTGCAGTACCAGCTGTATTAGTGCTGTGAGCTGCAAGGACTGAGAGCTTTTTAAGAGCTAGGCTATTGCAACACAAACCAAGACCTAGTAACTAAATAGCTTCTTTTATTGCAAAGCCTGCTGGGTTATTGTTTTTTCTTTTTCACACTGCCACTGACTCTTCCTTTTTCTTGCAACCATCCTCACAAAAGTCTCTTCCAGAGAGAAGAGAAGAAAACACACCTGCGAGGAGCTAGTGGTTGGCAAAGAACTGAGCAACTTAGGGATAAAGCCTTCTAACACCGAACGCCCACAGAGGGATGCAGCTGAGGATGTGGAGAGTCACACGAGGTCCCCAGTGTACTCCTCTGTTCATTATTCTCTGCCCCAAGCTGATCTCCTTGTCATAAAGTTCACCTTGAACTTGCTGAAACTGTGTGAATGAGGAAGGAAATCAGTCTTATGGTTCGGGTGTAGGAGCCAGGAAGTTTGATTTCCACTCCTGATTCTTATGCAGTTTTTATGGATCACTTCACTGTTTCCAAAACGTCTGTGATGTGTTACAATTTCCTCTTCTTGCTTAAAGAGAGTAGCATGGTGCTATTATGTAGGTGTTTGCAGCTCCTGGTAATTGGGAACAGAGTTTGCTTTATTGCTATAAATAGTGTTCATATAAATCAGGAGTCAAATACATCTTAYGAGAAAACCTGGGAATACAGGGCCATTTCACTGGTTACGTGAGCATGATCCATTCTTCCGAATTTGTTCTTTCGCTCTCCCTGCAGCTCTTTTGAGCCCACTTCATGTGCTACTTTGCCTTTCTAATGTGAGAGGCACAGAGAATTTCTTTCAGCAAGGAAACAGATCTGAGGACTCCTGTATCAAAAGGAGGATTTTCAAGATCAGGACTGCTTTTATAAAGCCACACTTAGTCTGACACCAAAGTTGCCATTCTTGAAGGTATGCAGAAAGAACTGGTAACTTAGTAAAAAGTGAATGTTGTTTCCTCTTTTGATCTGAAAAATTAACCAGAAATTTTAAGTTCTGGGGTTTGTTACAGTTTGAGGGCAGAACAAGAGATGATATAAAATATTCTGTCATACAGTCCTGGCTCCAGCTGCTGCCCTCGCAAGGAGAGTGTCCTGGAGGTCCTGTGTCTTCATGCATAAAGTCCCATGTTAAATGACCAAGCCATCTACTTCTCTTCATCTCTTGCCCATGTCCTCTCATACATCACAGCATATGCTCTTCCTCTGCCCTTATTTCTATTCTTTTCAACTTTCTGCCCCTTTTTCCTTCCTGCCTCTTCCCTCTTTACATTTCCCAGGTTCCCATCTTTCCTACTGCTCTTCTTCCCTGTTGTCTCTCTCCTAAATCTTTTTACTCCCAACCTCCTTCCTGTTCTTCATAGCTCTTCATTTGACCCAGTCTTTTCCTTTCTTCTGCATGGCAGGGACACCAGCAATTCCTCCTGCTCTCAGTCTCACTGCCACGACCTGCAGCATTTTGGAGCGATCATTACGAGGAAGACCCTGCTCAGTCCCGGTGACCCCAGTGCGAATGTGCCTAATGGTCCAAGGAAATGGTGGGGAAAAGAGCTGTRCTACAAGGAGCTAGTGCTGACACCCTAGACCATTTAGCTGTCAAACTAAGTCTCCACTGAACATGTGCAATAGGTGATTTTTTTCCACAGGCTGAGAACTATGTCACGTTTGGAAGAACATCACGGAAACAGCAAAAGACACAACATTGTCCCCAAGGTCACAATGTGGCTAGGTTTCAAGTTCCTGCTTCAAAGCACAGAGCTTTTAGAGCTTTTCAACAGCAGTTATAGGACTGACTGGATTTTTTTTCAACATATATAAAATAAGATATTTTGTGGCRGATGAATGGCATGGACTCAGGGGGGTTTGCGTCCTGAGACATTTGTTATTTATTTCTGAGCATATTTAAAAAGTTAGCTGCTTCAGTGGTTTCACAGACACACTTTGCTAAGCCAATCATCATACAGATTATGTCAYAGGTAGCCAATCATTGCACCGATCACGCACGCAGCGGTCAYGCCTTGTACTCTGCTACTTGTTTGGAAAGGCTGTCTTGCCCTTAACCTTGGTTCCCATTGGCTTCTGCTAGTTTATCTGTACTTTCTCAGGATGTATCATTCCCACCTGCACCGGTGTCCTTGGGTATGTTTGTCTGAGGCTCCTGTTGCTTGCTGCTTGCAACTTTCCACCAGTTTAACCCTGTCATGACCCTCCACAATATTTCTTAACGTTGGTCTTGAAAATCATCGAATTGTTTTAACTGAACCTTTCTCAGAAAATGTCAATGTGAAGCAGATCTGTGGCAAAGGAAATTTCAGCTTGAAAGGTTCAGGTTTAGCAAGATCTTATTGTGGAAAGTGTCRGAAAAATCTCAATATAAGAAATTGGTGCCTCTGCCTTCGATAGTAATCTAAAAACTCTGAAAATTAAAATACACTTTAATAGTGAGTAAATGAGCCATCACTTGTCAAAAATAATGTTGTAGGAAAAGGTCAGCTGCAGTTGTTTGGGGAAGCAAGTGCCAGTGGATTGAYAAAGTTAATAATAAAAATAGTTGTATGGCTGCCAGATTGTCAGTTGTTGGGTAACCTACAGCTAAAGGAAAGTATATTCGTTTAGTGGAAAAGAATTTAATGATTTACCATTCCTGTGGAGTTTTCTTCAGTGTGGTGTGTAAGACTAAAATACGTGTTGGATAGAGAAGAAGCAACCAGCCTTGTGGATGGAGTTCAGGTCATGTTTAAGACATGTAAGGTCATACATAGGTGCCTTGAGCTGTGTTAGAAGCCCTGTGGCGTCCCACTAGTTCTTCTGCTGCTGGTCTAGGTTTCCTACAGATCCTGTGTCATATTGGCCAGCCCTATGGAGATGTCTCACATATCCTAGGACATTTTAAAGGGTGCCAGAAGCCCGTGTGTGAACTGAATCAGGTCCTTAAAATGAGATTGAGCTACAGATGCCTGCACCACATGTAGGTGTCYACAGGCGCACTAGATGTCTACGCCCCCATTACTGTCAATGGAGAGGTATCAATACAGTCAGCAGTCCCTAGGGAGTAATTCAGCCGATCGGCTACTACAGACAGGGTTCAGTTGCCTAAACATGGGTGTGTACTACCATCTGAGATGCCATATGTGAGATATCTGCATGGGCTGACAGATCTGACAGATATGAAGGGAGACTGAGCCTTTCTGGAACAGCAGCTGTAGACCAAGCAAGATAAACCTGGGCATCTCGGATGGCTCCAGACACTTTTATTCAGGCAACTCAGCCAAGCTGCTACATTTGGCCAGCTGACTCTCTAAACTCCACTGATAGCATTGACTGCAGGCTCAATTCAATTGCCTGAACACAAGTAGCAATAAAAAGTTCATATATTCAGCTTTGGCCTGTTTCTAATGGCCAATAACTTGAAATAAAACATCCATGCCAGAAAAAATAAACCGCACATGGTTTATTTATGAAAGAGATTCTTCACAGACTTAAGGATTGAAAAACCAACCTGAAAACAATAGGTAGAACTTGACAGCTAAGGCTCCTCACTCAAAAGAGAAAGTTTCCTCTTTGCTTTTGACTAGATATGATTTCAATGCTCATCTGGTTCCTGATGTCATTTTGGCCTGTGCCAGCTAGAGCTCTTCCAAACAGCGCTGGGTCACAGTTCAGGGGATGGCCCAGACCTGGAAATGTTTCCAGTGGGCACTTTGGACCAAGTCACCCCTTTTTTTTAGGATGGGAGAAGTGAGTTTAAATAATGTAGACTATATCCATGCCATGTCACTTGACTACATGGTTAAAGGAGGTTCTTAGGCCTGTTTCATTGATAGTATCAACATAGCCTTCCCATAAGTTTATCCTCTCTGATTGAACCTAGGCTCTTCCAGATGCTAATCTATCATATGATGAATGACAATTGTTCTTATTCCACAGTTATATCTSTATTGGTAAACTAAACAGTGCAGGGCTTGTACACTGCCTGGAAGCCTTTTGGCATGAACTGGTTGTGTCCGTACTATGAAATTCTCTTACTCTCCAAAACCTGGGTGGCCATATCCCAGCTGCTGTTTGGAAATTGTCCATCCATCTGTCTGTCTCTGGCAGGCTTCTCTAACAAATTAAACAGTATCAGACACCTGCACAGGCGCTAGACCTCAGTCCATCTGTACTGTAAGTTGTCAGCACAGTACTGGCCTGGCTTTCATCCAGGCAAATGAAAGCTCTCCTAAAAATTCCCAGGCACAGTTTGGGAGTTAGCCTGGGCCAGGGACAATTTCCCAGGACAGAGACAAAGAAAGAGAATCAGAGAGAATGATCGAAGATGCTTCATTTCCTTAGTAAACCAGGCAAAATCCTCTATCACCAGTGACATGGACTAGGATTGCTGCAAAATAAAATAAAGCGGGCCAATCAGAACTGAATCTACCTTCTTTTCTCCTCTTCTGCCTGTTCTCAGAATAATGTACTAACTCACCTGCCTACCCTTGTATAAGGCTTCGTTTAAACTGGACACCTCAGGCAGTCCTTATGGATAAAAGAGAAATCAGCACCTTTAGTATGTGACCCGGCTGTCCTTTAGATGTCTATATTAAAAGAAGAGGAATCTTTCGCCTGGAAATGTCTGTTGTAGAATATAAAGAGAGTCTAGGCTAGCTTAGATGACTTCCACTCAAATGTACCTCTGTAATTTCCTGAGAAGCTCCTATTCTCCAAACTTAGTCCAGTAATTACTAAAATCCTTAAGAAGGAAACCAAGCAGGCACATGCTGAACAAGAAACTTCAGAGAGTTAGGACTTTTGGGTTTGGGGCTGCAAAAAGGATATTTTGTTTGACTACATAAAAGGTTATTTTTTCTGACTATAATTTATACGTAACTTTTTTTTTTTTTTTTGCTTCAAAATCTTTCTTTAAAATTCCCACCAAAACYGAAACTATGTGCTGATGAGATGTGGCTTATGAAATTTCAGCAGACATGGTTACTTTTTCTGCAGTTGGGAGGAGTGCCTTGATTGAAAACAAAATGGGCAAGCTGTTTTTCAGCTTTGTTATGTACTGTCTGCAGCTGCTTCATAATCATAGGAAAAGTCAGCTATATTATTCATGCTGACAGGAGTGAAAATGATGGAAAAGGAGATGCCAAAGTTTTCAAGTTTGTAACCTTTTGCCCAGCTAAACACGTCAGGTCCCTCCTAGCCTATTTCTGTATTTCCCTTCCAGCTTAGATTATTCCATCCTAAAATAGTTTAGGTTATACTTTTGAAAATGGAAAATGCATGAGGGACATTTAATATGATGTGAAAATTCTCTCGAGATTTGGTTTTCCCCTGCATGTTGCAGAGTACCCAGCCTGGCTTCAAGCAGATTTCATTAATGTTAGTGCAAAATAWTCTTTTTTCCATCATTTCCCCTTGTGTAAATGACAGTTACACAGCATGTTAGAAGTGACTGAGGCTTTCACCAAGTGTTATGGACTTCTCATTAGAGTACAATGATTCCTTGGGTGACTTACCAGTCAGAAGTCATTATGTTCGCAATGGCTGTGTTRTAATTAAGTAGAAATCAACCCCACAAGCAAGCATTGCTCTGAAAAACACATTTTCCATAATGTTGAACTGAAGGGCTTGCCAAGGACAGGAGCTAGGAGGAAACTTATCTGGCCCATGCAATTTCTCTGAACTATCCCAAGCCACTACCTTGTGGCGCTTCCCAAGAGAGTAGCCTGTGATGTGCTACAGAGACACTTCATTCTTCCTCTGGCAGGCAAACACAGTGCTTGGGGATTTTCCAGAGGGTCATTTGCTGTGCCTGCATTTTAGCACATATTCCAGAAGCTGCAAAGTTCACACTGACAGATTTCTCCCTCGCCAAAGTTACCTGGAATAGCTGTGGTTCACTTGGAAACAAACAAAACCATCTTTTTATTAGACAGGGCTTCTCATCAACAGCATTACAAAGGAGAGATCTCATTTTAGAGATGGAGAAATGGGAGCAAAGAAAACTCACCTGCCTAAACAGAAAGACTGGAGTACAGTCCTGGTGTCCCAAGTCCCAGTCAGTGCTGTTTATTACCCTGACAATTCTGCAGCCGATGCTACCTCCTTGCACCAATCCCCTTGCTTGGTGTTGGGACACTGCTTCAGAACATAATACCATCTCTGTAGCACAAAAGGGAGAAATTGTATTTATTGCCACTTATAAATATACACACACACGCACGCACACACACACACACACACATATATATATATATATGGATATGTGTATATGTGTGTGTGCATATATCTATATCACTCTACTCTTTCAAAAGTTAAATGTAGTTTCCAGGCAACATTCCCAAAGCAAAACTCATGTTCAGCCTACCTGAAAATCCAAATTGGGCTCAAATTTCAGAAATTTGTTATCATGTCTTATCTGTATTTCTTTATAGAGTTGTTGAGCCCAAGTGTCTGGTTCTCACCCCAGAGACAACTGTATTTCCCTTTTAGATGATATCAGTCCATACATCTACATATAAGTCTGCTAAGTTCACAAAGTGCTCTGAGATTTCTAAATACAGCTATTATGAAAATAGCCATTGTTATTCATGTKTTTAATAGCTGTTGACAATCATGAACATTTTGAGGACAATAGATACCTACAATAGAATTGCTTTCCAGTCTCCATTGCCTGCATTGACTATAATGGGATCCTAGATTGTATTGTAGACATGTATATTTAGGTTTGAATCTGGTGATGAATTGTAACCTATACAGTTCATCAGTGGKGTGAGAGCCTTCCAATAAAAAATAATAGCAAGAATTTGAAGCCTCTTGTCCATTCAATACGATTATCTGTGGAACATACCTGAGACCATTTTGGAGCGATCATCCAGAGCATGTAACACTGAGCAAGATTCATCAAAGACTATCTTGTCACTGAAGCAACTTGGCATATTTTAAAACTCTTAATATAAAATCCTACTGAGAGCAAAGCTCTGTAGTTTCTGCTTACCTTTGTAGCTCCTGCAAGGCAACCCAAAGCCGCCTGGGATTAGTTAACCAAGACTGAAAACTACCTGAGTCTGTCTTCACTAGGATTGTGTGTTACATTAGCTGTTTAATTTAGCAATCAGATATAAAAACACATTTTTGAAGCTTGTCTAATGAAGATGCTTGGAGTGAAATTCTTCCAACCACATGTCAATGTCTGAATCTGAGATAATTACTGCAGGCTCCCTTTATTGTCAATGGGAAGAAACAGGCATTTAGAGTGTGAGTCATCTGACCTATTTTGGAGTGATGAGTTGCAGATGAAATGCTGAGTTGTCTCCATTGAGTACTGGAGGAACAGAGGGTGATTAGCTTAGATGTAGATGTCTAACGGGATCAGATGGACTCTTCTCCTCCCTGCTTCAGAGTCTGATGAAGGTATGCTTCACCTTAGCAGCAGCAAAGAATTTTACCACCCAGCGAACACCATGGCTAATACAGGATCTGGTCCAAGACTAATCCACATGGAGATGAGAACAGCCACTGGGAATGGAGTGCCATCTCCACTTGGGCATGATTCACAGCCTTCTGAGGTCAATGTGAATGTTTCCACTGGCTTTGCAAAAGCTGGGGTTTAGGCATACATTAACTTAGCGGCTGGGTGCCACAGTTTAAAATAACATTACTCTTCTGTTTTTTATTACTAATGCTTTGCCAAAGGTCACTTCTCTTACAGCAGAACTGGCAGAACAAAGTGAGTCATAGGCCAGTATGGGGGCTCACTCAGTCATAAAGGTACRTATATGTTGTTAATATATGTTACCACAACACTCCCTTCCCTCAGAGCCTTCATCTCTGCAGATTTGGTGGATCTAGTCTGCAGTCTTCATTATCAAGACAATTAATATTTCATCCCTTTGCCCATCTAATCCAAGGCTACCGCTGGCCTGAGGTTCACAAAGAGCAGCTGAGTGTTATCCCAATCTGGGTGTTATCCCCCTCCTCAAAGAGCTTGTAGGGCTGCCCCCACTGCTTTCACCCAGCAGTCTGGTCAGTTGGCTCACCAGAGATGGAGTAAATTAGGGAGTCTAATCTAAACTAATTAGCTTGGTTCCTTTTATGAGCTGTAAAGGGCAGGTCACCTCCAGCTGAAGGGAGATGGGATGATGTATCATGTGGAGGGTGCTTGTCTTTGTGACCGTGTTGTAAGGGGTGCCTGTGGGTGACTAGTGTTTACAGAGCTGTAACCAKAATGTGAATTCAACATTAACCGATTCCTTTGCATACAATCTTTATCCTTTCATCGCTCGGCTGTGTGGGGCTGGGCTGTCCTTAACCCTTTTTTTCCCCATGAAAGGAAGTGTGTGAGTATCTTGATGCTACATGATTGTAGGAAGTTTRGTGGTTTAACTCAACTGCCTCTGGTGACGAGGGGATTTTAAGTACCTTTGACAAGAATTGTCTGAGGTAGACATGGCTTTTGGGATCAAACTGCATATTCTTCCTCGCTTGCTTGTGTGTTGCTTTACTGAGGTTTAACTTGAGAGAGGAAATATATTACTGAACTATATTATTGAAGCCTGAAACTTTTTTAATCAACAGTAAGTAACATGCAAAGACATTGCAACTTTGGGGGCAAGTGGAAACTCTGGAGAGAAAATATGAGGGCTTAAGGATTTCTTTCATTTCTGTGGCATTGTGGGTGCTTTTGCAATACTTATACTTTTACTCACCCCACTCMTCCAATCCTCCTTTTCAGTTTCTGGGAAAGACTACTTTATTGTGCTTRCAGAGTGACTGAGAGGACACGCTGCTGCCCTACTAGCAGAGCCTTACAGGTATCAACAATTCTCTGCAACAACACAGCGGCAAACTCATGTTCTCCCTGTTGTTCAGGTCAGTGTGATATGACTTTCACAGTCTAACTGGGATCATTCCAGCACTAATAGCATCATTACACCTGTTCACAGTTCTAACTGGAAGAAATTGGTCATTTTAAACCTTTGGAAAAATAGTGTTAAAGTTGCACAGCTAAAACACTTTTCATTTTGAATAGCAAGAGGGATTCATGGCTGCTGCATGGTCTTAGGAATGAGGAATTTCAGATTTTGGTCTTAATGGAAACAAGAAGAATAAACACAAAGGTTGAAGCCTTAACATCAGATCTGGGAAACCTAGGCTTCAGTTCTTCCTTTGCTACAGGTTTCCTGTGTTGCCTMAAACAAGTCTCTCGGGACAGGATCCAGCTCACCTAAATTTAGTCACCTCAAAAATAGGTGGCTTGTTTARGACAGCTCCTTGGGCTCCCTATAAAGTCAATGGAGATGGATAGGGAGTTCTCCCCAGGGCTCTCACCACAAGACTATTCTGATCTCCTTCAGATAAAATGTATATTTCTCCACAAGAGTGCCTATCTCTCACCACTGACTCTAGCGGTAGTCTGCATGACCAGTTTAGACAAGATCTAAAACTTYTAAACGGTGGGATTTAGCTGAAATGAATTCTGCTTCTAATATTAGGGTTATACAATCCATCTAAGTACATGTGACAGACAAAGATTTTAATTTGTTCAGTTACAGGCCAGAAAAGAAAATATTATCCTGTCAACTCCATGCATTAAAGTGGTCACTAGTCAGGATCACAGAAATGAAGAAAGACAAAAAGTATCATAATTATAGTTCTTTATTTATCTCATGATTGTTTGGGGGTTTTTTTGCCTGTTACATTCATGCYGTCATGGTTTTTCTTAGTAACCATAATGGATAAAGATTGCCCRGATTTTTCCCTTCTTCTGAATGAATACAGAGATTCTCTTCTAATGAGGAAATGGTATTTACAAACAAGCAAACATGCTTGCAACACAGACTGAATAGAAAATGCTCCGGGGGAAGGATTCTCCAAGTGACAAGGATCTCGGCTTCCAGTTAATCCGAAGGGCTCTGTGGGGTCCTCRCCACTCTGTGCTTTTGCTAGTAAATAAAGCAAGCCAGCAACTGTTCTCTGAGCAGAAAGGCAGGTGGCACAACTCATGTTCACACGCCTGAACCTTCTTCCCTCCCAATGCAGGAGGGAAACTGCCTACCAGGAATGGTCCCTGGCACATGGTATCCTTTGCATCCCATCCAGACATTGCCTGAGACAATGCTGATTTGCACAAGCCAGAACTCTGCCATGGAGCGTGCAAGCAATTTAAATGATACAAAGAAGAATGAAGCTTTACTGGCATCCACATTTTAATTTTGGGGCATTAAGGCACAGAAAGACTCAATCGCTTGCCGAAAAGCAGACAGGAAGACTGTGGCAGGGCAAGAAACTGAAGCCAGTTCTCCCCAGGGCTCTCACCACAAGACTATTCTTTTTCTGAGGCTAAGTTCATCTCTGTTTTTTCAGCATAACTGAGTGCAGAAAGTATTCACAGTTGTTGTTGTTGCTGTTTTTTAAGCATAGTCTCCTACAGACTAATCTGAACCAGTGCCTAAAAAGCCAGACAATATTTTTTCCAATGCATAGGAGATTATTTAAGCAGCAGAGGATCATGTGTGCTATCTACCTAGAGATGCAGAAGCCTGCAGTTATGCCTAGCTTTTCTGAGGCCACTTTTGTCTTCTCATTAGTTTTTCAGTGTAGGGATGAGATGTAAGTGGGGGGATAACTCAATATTAGCAAAGCATAGCTGAGCATTGTTTGAGTATGGAGAAAAAAAGTTGAAAGTTTCTCTGTGCAGGAACAGGTACTATCCACTAAATATTTAAATTACTCCCTGAACCCACKTATATTCCCAGTCAAGCATCAAGAGCAATGAACAGAGCCCTTGACTGCAAGTTAATATCACTTGAGGGACCTACTTTTCGTGAATTATGTGATCACTAACATTCCTGCAAAGGGCATGCCACACTACTGCGTAGAGGCAGTGGAGTGCCAGGAAGTAAACCCTAAAGCATCTTCCRACACAGAAGTGTGGGACGTGCTCTCTGAAAGGAACATGGTAGCTGCAGCTTAATTCAGTTGGAAAACTCAGACTATTAAAATGCTAGTGCCTAATATATAATAATATCAGAAAAGCCAAACAGAAGCCTATCTTTGCCTCACAGTCATCTCAATCCTACTGTTTGCCATGTAATGCCAGCTTGAAGCTTGGCAGTTCTGTGTAGTGAGGGTGAAACACCACTGGGCTTAAAGAGGGAAAAGTCCACAGGAGAGGAAGGCRGAGAGAATAGCCTTAAGACCAGTCTGTGACTTCTCTTACTCTCATAAGTATAACTTGAAGGCTGAAAAAGAGACCTGAGCATGATTTTTCAAATTTGGTAAAGAAAAGAGCCCAAGGCAACAGAGAGTCTTRACTTGGGGTGCCTGGTGCCATCCCTACTGCTGAGGACCCTTGGACTCATTAAGCCTGGCAACTTTTTACAAATGAAGTTAAGAGCCAGGGAAGTTGTTGCCCTAGCAGTGGGCTATTGCCTTAGCAGTTGCCTTGCAGGCAGCTCTAATGAACACTGACCTTAACAGGGTCATTTTAAGAAGTACTCTTCATGCCATCACAGCCTATTGCGAACAGAAGTTTTGTCTACCCCGTCCCACCTAATAAGAGATTTGCCATCATCAAATCTCTGCTGCGCCTTTGTTTCACAATTCTTTTGTCTTCTTTCTCCGTTAAACAACAACGTGTTCCAGGTTGAACAAGGAAACCTGTTCTTTTTTTCATCCAAGAGAAGCATCTCCATGAATGGCCACTCATCTTTTCCACTGCAATTTTTATTGGATTCAGTCTCTCTTGTTCTCTGCCAAGTCTCTCTAAATAATAATTTGTAAACCTGGCATTTCTGAATTCCCAATGTAGGTCCATTTAGAAATTAATAAGAGTAGAATTAGCCAAATCCTAATTTGAAAGAAAWTAGGCCTTTTTCTTAAAACTATTGTTGTTGTATTACAATAGTACTGAGAGGCACAAGCCAATAATGGAGCTGCATTGTTACAGGATACTGAACAAGCATAGTAGGAGGTGAGCCAGACCTTGAAAAAYGTACAATCCGAATGGATAAATCAGAGACAGAGAGACCAAGGAAGTGACTAGAYGAGCATCAGACAGTAGGCAATGGCAGAGCCAGAGCAGGACCTTCGGGTTCGTCTGTAGTGCCATGTGGTTGAGTTCCTGACTGCTCACTTGGACCCTAGTCMACTGTCTGACTGCCCTGGGTACAGCTCTGCTGCATGCCTTCCTCTCTGGAAAACCTAGAAGGTGGAATAGAGGCTGGCACACCTTTGAGTTTCAGTCCTGCAGACAGTGTAGATGCAAATGGTGTCCTGGAGCTCAACGCAGCTAGCTTACACAATTTGGGGAGAGAACATCAGAGCACTTCAGCACCGCCCCAGAGGTAGTAAAATACCTTGGTCTCTTGTCTCCCAGTCAGGTAACCTTTCCCTTGATTGCTTTTAAAGAAATATAACAAGCTTCYCTCAAAACAAACCCCCTTTCCCTCCTCCAGTGAAGGAGGCAATACTATCATAAGCAAGAATACAACCAATKGTCTCAGAGGCAGCATTGGGTGGGTGCTTTTGTCCTCATACCTATGTTCAAAAGGGTTCTCTGATGTTCACCCTTCCGTGTGACTCTTTGTGCCAAACAGCTCCATTTGTGGCCATCAGCACCAGAGCCTGTCCTGTGCTGTCTCAGTTCTGCTGGTCCTGCTATCAAAGCTAAGCACCAGGGAAAAGAAAGACCAGTTTCACCTGTGCTGTTGGAGTGAAGCCACCTCTCAGCAGGGTTCAGGACTTTCCAACAGAGTGGACAGAATTGAGTTTTGCCATTCAAAGGAGGAGGGAATGAGTCTAAATCAGGGCTAGGTCATATGAAAAAGAGGCAAAGAAAAAGGAGCAGAACTGGGGCTAACAGCTGGGGGAGAGTGCTGAAGAGCTGTCCTTTCTGCTCCTTGTGCTGCTGGGAGGGCAGAGAGGACCTGGGCAGGCATGGTTCCTACCCTATGTGCTGTGATCCCTTTCAGGGCTCAGTGGTGTGATGGCTATTTCGCYGATTCCAGGACACTTCTGAGCTTAGGATCACAGACAGCTATGCCACATCTTTGTTACCACCACACTGCAGTTGCACAGAACTGTGGAGTCTCTTAAAAGTTCCAATATTTTCCCTGACTTTTTGGTGTGCTGCGTAGCTACAGTGCATTGCTCCCCTGTCCATACTTCTCCAGCCATGCTCCAACATGCACCCTGCCTGTAGGTGTGCAGAGGGTGGTGACACAGAGCCTCTGCACAAGAAAATTCTTGCGGGGGTGCAGTTCTGGGTGGCCAGTTCTGCAAACTCTGTAACTTCTTCCTGTGGCTGGAATGGTGCAAAAGAACTGTGAAAAAATGGAGTGCAGGACCAAAATGCAAAGGACAGTTTATGCCACCATCTCAGAGAAGCTAATTACCAAAAAATATCACCAATGAATGGTTGGAAGATTACTTAAACCTCAAGCAAATATCTTCTCATGATAATATGTGCAATACTCAACATAACTGGATATGAATTCCTCTTTGATACCGTGAAAATAAGGGGATTAGTACTGCTCATATTACTATTAAACTGAGGTCTTGGAACTGTCACCATATTAAATACAAATGGGTTTGCMTTGTCAAATTCCACACCATGGGTAAAACATTTTATTCTTTTCTTTTCCTGACATACTAGTAGTTTTCATTTTATGTTAGCACCTTTGGTGCCATTTCCTTCCCACTCATAGTGCATTAGTGTCAGTCTTCTCATACCTTTGAAAGAAAGAGCTATAATATGCTTTGTATTTGCATGTTGAATTAAGCTTTTTGTGTCTCATTGCCATCTTTCCCTTCCCACCTCATGCTGTGCTTCTGCCTTGGCTTGTTTGCACATTTCTATTGAAATTAGTGCCTTTCATTTTGTATTTAGGAACTGTGCAAAAAAAAAAAATATATATATATATATATATACATACACACACATATAGTCCCTGAGATTATCCCAGTCTATTTCTCAGCTGAAAAGAGCTGACTTGATCCTTGTCAGTCACATGACACAGCTTTACCCCACATGCGACTTTCCTCACAGCTGCACATCTTGTCCTCTCATTTTCATCAGTGCAAAGTGAGTATCAATGGTCATCAGCTACAAGGAAATGTCGATGTTATTGTTTAATAACTTTGAACTTCTGGCTTTATTTCCATCATATACTTACTGGTGCTAGTGTAGAAGTTGTACAAGTTCTTGTTTCCTCTCATGTTGCAGTCACTGGGCGCTTATTTAATCTCAAACTGCTGTTTATTGTCACCTCAGACTGCCAGAACCAYTGAAAAAACCTTCGGCTTAAGATTGAAAATCTTAAAAATGAATAAAACAAATGTAAAAAAAAAAAGTCTTACAATCATCTTTCAGAACTGTGTGTACAAGATTGTCTTGGTCTTGGGGTCCAGTTTCTGCTCCAATACTTAATGTGCAATGGGGTCAAACATGCTGGAAAACCARCTGGAACCCAGGTGCCCTGGTGAGTCTCTAACTGCTGTGTGCTCACTTTGACTGGCTTAACCAACAGTCAAGTACTGTATGTAAAAATGGATTTAGTGAAGAATCTGAATTTAGGTGATTCAAATTGGATTCTTCCGGGGGGGGCAGCTACCTTCAGTTACTGCAGAGGGAAGTTAGGGAGGCTAGCATCCCTAGACCAAGTTTAGACTTTGTAAATGTGCCCTCAGGCAGTGACATGCAAGTCAGTGCAGCCATCCAGAAGAAAACAATTTAGAAATTACTTTGCTTGAGGTTGCAACTCCCAGCTTAAACAAGATTTGGTTGTTGAAAACATACAACTTCATGAGCAGACTCTGAGACTTCAACTTAAATGCTGTTTCTGGTTTTCATAAATAGAGGTGAAAGCTGGAAGCACACTTGTTTTGGATCAAGGAGAAGGCACACAAAGGGGACTGTCCTAGTGGATTGTTCTGCAGTGCTCTGCTCAACTTGAAATCTAGGAGTCTTCACAGGAGAGAAGGTCTGGACAGAGCAGTCAGAGATCAACAAGGATGGCAAAGCCATGTTTCTCTTCTAAATGACACATGAAGTTTGATAGACACGAATTCTGTGCAAATATGAACATAGATATATCACCTCTCCAGACATGGGGAGATATCAACCATATTGAAATATGGTACCAAACCAAAACCAATATTCTTGGCCCAAACCAATCCAAACCTTGAGACATTTTTTTTTCTGCACAATGAACTGCCRCATCCTAATAAACTGACAATTTAAAACAACTGCCTTGCTTCTACAAGTTCAGATTTTCAGATCTTCAGAATACTCATAAAATTTATTTTCTGTGGAAAGGGAGAATAAAGCTATAGGACATCCTAACTCAGTATTGCCAAGTAATTAGTCAACCCATATCCTATTTTACCTCAACAATAAGAATTTGTTATATATATAAATGTTTGTATCAAATATAGATATATGGTTTCATAGTGGGTTCATTTCTTGTTCAAAGTGTCACACAACGTTTCAGAAATGAGTGAGTCGCAACATTATTCTTCCATYTGTCTAATTTAAAGAGTACTTTCTTAAATTAAAGGAGAGTTTTASAAAGTAATTCTCAAATGTGTCCCAAGATATTGGGTCTGTCAAGTGCAATCTTTGACTGTGCTTTAGCTGTAAACAGACGATCTAGATTGGTCTGAAGTGCAGAAAGGTATTACGCTGTGTATGACTTGCTATTGTTAAATGACACAAGAATAATTCACTGGGTTTAGGATCAGTCAGCTCTTCTGTTTTTAATCATTTCTTTTTCTTTTCCATTTTGTAACCAAACTGTTGATGCTATCCTGTCCCATGTGAATGCTAACTTCAGGGTTTCACAATAAATGAAATGTCATCTAAACCAGTGTGACCTATCCACACAGTCTAATCTAAGGTGCCCGCAGAAGCTGGAAGAGCACTAGGATCCCAATGTAGCCAGTGGGGTCTCCTGGAAGTAATTCAGTTCTCAACAAAACGTTTCATTCTGCCTCTGGTTTCTCTTTGCTTTCCCAAAGAAATTTAATATCTTATTTCAGTAGTGAGAGGATGAATCATGCAATGGGTGGGGAAGCAAGATATCTGGCTTGGTTTGGGTGACATCAGGCAGTCACTCCATCTCCCTGAGCAGAGCCCTTGGTCTTGTTTCCACCAAGAAAGGCAGAATCCCCACAAAYGTTATGTGAGCTGACTGTATAACACAAGCCAGGAAACCTTCCCAATAATTTTCTTTACCAAAATTATAAGCTCTATTTGAGCACTAACAATCCATTAAAATAGACAGTCATTTCTTGTCCTAAAGAAKTCACTTTCTGAGAGAGAATCTATCACTTTTTCAGCTAAATGTTTGCACCAGGATAAGAGCAAAGCCCACAGGTTACTTGAGCTAGGAAAATTGAAAATGCCAGGGTCTTTTCTCTGGCACTGGCAGCAACTGGCACAGTCTGGACACATCCCCACTGTCAAATTATCTGTGTCTTCAAAATTGGTGACCTTACTGCGTTTTGGGAATGGTCCTGRGCCCATTTTAGCTGACCTATGGCTGGAAATGAGTTGGGACAGCRCTAGCTGGCCCAGCCCAAAGCTGTGCCAGAAAATGCTCTGTGAATTTAATAATGTGAGCAGTCACGTTCCAGTGTCTGGCCCTGTTTAATTTACCAGTTTAGATGTAGCTATTATGATTTTTTGTGTGCTGTACTGAATGAACAGTCAGAATGTAGCTATCTTCTGCTTTCTGTCACAGGATTTGATATGTCTCTTACTGACTTTAGCAGACATTTCTTCCCCAAATCATGATCAAATGGTAACCTGTCATCTCTCTTGAAGAGACTACAAAGATCTGAGTAAGCTATTTAAGGCTCTCATTACTAGGCATGTTTTTGAGATATCACATCCGTCTCTTTTCTGAACCTTTTCTGATTTGAGAACTTCYTTTTATGATGAAGACTATATGTATATCACACCTCCCTAGTCTAAATTGGTATCCTCTTGCTTRTGTATCTGAGGCTCAAGAAGCATTGCAGCAAACAACCACTTTCAGCTGGCTACCTGCTGTCAAGAGACGTTCAATGAAGAACATCTACACTGAACATCTAGTGAGTAGTTGCTTGATCTCTGGAGTTGATTAGGTGTTATTGCTTTCCAAAAACCTGTATGAGACTTTGAATGAGACCAGCGAGGGGCTGATCCAGCAGAACGAAGCAAACCRTCCTCAGGACAAACCAAACAACTGGGGAGCTTTGAAACCAAACACTTACTGCAGTGAGGTCATCCAGGATAAGCTACAGCTGAGCGAGGCTTGTCAGACTTTCATTTTTGAGGTACAAGCCTCGGGTTAGTCTAAATCCACCCCTTAACTAGATCCAGCTCATTGCTCATAGTACCTTTCAGAGCTGTGCTGGTTTCTAGGCTGTGCTTATCAGTGTGAAACAACACTCTCAGGCACTGAATGAATCCCCTTCCATCCACCTGTACTTAAAGGTGTATTGTTCTGTTGAGTTAATCATACCAGGTGACTCAGCTAATGGGGCTTTTTGTTGTATCCACTGACCTTTTAGTCTATGAAGCTGCTTTCTATCAGTGCATACCAGCTCCTAAACAAGTGTAAAGCCCCCAACTCAGAAACTCCACCTGTGATGATGTACATATGCAAATTTCTCTTCATTCAATAGCGTTTTTTTAATCCATTTGTTTTGGACTAAATTGATTTTTGGTAGAGCTAACTTCAAGAAGTCTGAATGTCACGTGGGACTAAGTACAAGAGAATTGTTTTAATATGTTTAGATATGCCTGAGAGCTGGAATACTTATGATTGCTTCCAAAACTGCAGCAAGGTTGTTATATAAGATCAATTTTCCGTGAAATCATGTTGACTAATGATTATCTTCTATTATTTGTCACTCAGCTGACATCAGTCTGGCTGTAGGACTTGATGTCAAAACCTGAATTTTCCTTAAGTACAACTCATCTTTTCCTCCTAGATTGCCCAGCTCTTTTGGCCTCCAAGTGCAGTAGGTATCTCCTTCYTTTGGTAGAAGTTCTCTACCATAAGGCAACCAGGCATGCTCTGAAATGCCTTTCCTGAGAAGACAGCCATTGCTCCCTCGAACAGCTCCCCTCTATGACCCAGGAAGTGGAGAGCCAGCCACCCACCACCTCAGTCCCTCAAGGAGCTCTGAAAGCTAAACAGGGCCCTGGTTACAATTAAATTAAATTGCCACCTTTGTGGTGAGAACAACAGGAGGTTTTTGTCAGTGATCTACAGGTTAAAGCCCTCCCCAGGAAGTGGGGGACCTGGATTCAAGGCCTATCTCAGCCTGAAGAGATCCCACTGCCATGACCTCCAGGCACTGCAATACTCAAAGCAAAGGTACTTTCAGCCCTCTGCTTTAAGCAYTCCATGTGCAATTAGGAGCACAGGAGTTTTGTGCTGAGAAGGAAAACAGAGGAGAAGGAACACRACAGATACCTAGGTATCCTCATAGCTGGAAACTCTGCTAAGGTGAAATGAGGCTGTTATTCACCATCTAGGACTTTGCTTCATTGTTTAATCCAGTAATGGTGGAACCTGGGCTGCATTACGCAGACCTCTGCCTGCAAGTCAAGGGAGGTGATTCTTCCCCTCTGCTCAGCCATGGTGAGATCTCTCTGGAGTGTTGGGTCCAGCTCTGGGCTCCACTGTACAAGAAAGACATGGACATACTGGAGCGAGTCCAATGAAGAGCCATGAAGATGATTAAGAGACTGGAGAATCCAACATACGAAGAGAGGCAGAGAGAGCTGAGACTGTTTTGCCTGGAGAAGGGAAGGATCAGGGGGATYTTATCAATGTGTATTAATACTTGATAGGAGGTAGTAAAGAAGATAGAGCCAGACTCTTCTCAGTAGTATCTAGTGAAAGAACAGGAGGCAATTAAAATGAAATACAGGAAAATTACATTTAAACATAAGAAAAAACAYTGGAACAGCTTGTCCAGAGAGGTTATGGAATCTCCATCCTTGGAGATACTCAAAACTTGACTGGACATAAGTCCAGTGAGCAACCTGCTCTAAGTGACCTTGCTTTGAGCAGGGGGGTTGGACTAGATGACATCCAGAGGTCCCTTCTGATCCCAGTGATTCTGTGATTCTGTGTGTGCCCTTTATCAAGGTTTGAAATCTCAGCTCTCTCTTCACCCAGGTAAGAACCAAGGTCCTTCTTGCCCATTTTTATTTCCCTTCTACTCAACACATGCTGCACGTCATGGCTGCACTATGGTCCAGTTTCAATGGGAAGCTCTCACCTTTTTTTGCCTTATCTGCTCAGATTTTTCAGGCTAGTGTTATCTGTCATTGAACTTGATTTTTATTAGTTCTGGAGAGGAACAGACAGCCTCTTCTGTCTCCTAGGATCTGTCTACACCGTGAGTATGTTCAGACCCCATTGTGCTTCCACTGACTTTGGAGCAAGACAGGATGGGATTGGGGAATTTTGCAGAAACACTTGAGCTGACTACATATAAACCAGCCTTAGTTCAGAAGTAGCTTAGCACAGGAAAGTGGTTTCTGAGGATGGGAATCATGGTACTAGCAGTAGTAGGAACAATATGCATGTTGTGTCGCCTGAAGGAGAAACCAGACGTTCCTTCTTCCTCCTCCTCCCTTATATCTTGCCTTTATCTAGCTCCTGGCAGCAAGACTTGTGAGCTAGAACATTGCTGTGGTTATGAAGCCACCTAACTTCTAGATTCCAGCTAGGGAGTCTGCATAGTGCTGCACTGCTCTGGGTGGATTTACTGGCTTACGTTTTCATGAATGTGAAGATATCTGGACTGAACTTCATTTCCTGGTGAAGACTAGCCCCAGGAGTTACCTAAACTAGCTGGACTAGAGACAGCTGGAGGYTGTATCTTGTGTGCCTGCACTGCAGTACTAGTAGTCTAGTACTACAAGTAATACCAAGTGCTTCACTTAAAATGAGATCGTGGATGTTACTGGTTTGATTCAAGCTGACTGTAACCAATGCAAAAGGCTGTTATAGTTTTCAGCTTCTCCTTTTTTGATAATAGCACTAATCAAGCAATTGATCACAGGACTCGGGTCATTAGCAAGCAAAGAGAATGCTTGCTTCATGCTTGCAAAGAGAACTTCAATGCTTGCAAAGAGAATTTCTTGCTAGAAAAGAGAATGAATGAGTTATTCAGCTTTCTTGTGTCACAGTTCCCTTCTTACCTTTTGCCTGCCTTGCTTTTTAACAGGGCAAGATTTTCAGGTTGAGGGCTGCTTCCTAACATGTTCATACAGCACCCTGGCTGCATCCTCTAAATACAACCAGATAGGAAATCTCTTCCGTGATTCATTTCTTATTTTTCAGCAAAAGTTCCTTCTGAGAGGGATTGGTTGCCTAGGGATCAGAGATCCAAAGGGAATTAGACCTTGTAGTGCTCAGCCCTACTTAAAAATAAGGTTTATGTCTCTGGGAGCAGAATTAGAGTTAAATTTGGTATCTAAATTCTCTGTTCAGTGAATGAGGCAGACTTAGTAAGACTCACAACACCCAGCATGATGCCAAAGGGAAAGTCTGGTGCAGGGGTATGATCCCAGATACCCCTGATTTTGTTGCTCTCAAATGATAACTACACCCTGAGCAACCTCTGTGAGATTGGTTCACTTGGAAGCTGTAGCTAGTGGCCAGTACTGAACCACCATTACTCTTGCAGAAAAGCCTAATAGAGCACCTCCTCAGAAATGAGAAAACAAGGCTTCAGGTACAGCCTTAGGACTCAGGAGGATTCAAATCCATCATATGTATTTCTCAGATAAACACCTTGCCCCTCACAGGAAGTCAAGAGCAGAAACATGTGATGGGATCATTTCAAATACTCGGGAGGGCCAATGCAGAACAAGACTCTAGCCCTGGTTCTGCTGGATTTTATCCATTTCTTTATGCCATGACTGTTAGTTGTAAAATGTACAAACAGCTTTTGGAGCAAGGACTTCCTTTTTCACCATCCTAGAGGGTCAGGTACCATTTGTTTTCCTCCCTCCACCTTGTGACTTATGCGTAGAGTGATCCAGGTTCAACCTGAGAAGAAAGCATCTCTCCTTTGCCCCATTTTCCTTACCCCAAGGCGCCTATAATCTTCAGAAAAAAAGCAGGTATTTGAGCCTCTGAAACCAGAGGAGGGACCTGAGTCCTCCACTGAGGGGAGAATGGCTGAGCTTTTAGAGCSAAGGTGCCCCCAGAAGGCTGTGACCGCTACTGAGCCCTGCGCTGTGCCTGTTGTGTTGCCTGTACTTGGCTGTTGGATTGGACTCCTCAAAGCCCACAGYGCAAGGATCCCTCGTGTGAATCCCAGATGGCTTCAGCAGGGAACAAGCACGCAAGCATGAAACTTAGCTGAGGTGGCAGCATTTCTGGGCACGGGCAGTTATGCTTGCTGGTGAAACTCAAGGCCTTTAGAGACTCTCAGATTCCTAAGGATTTCAGAGTTTAGGCTGTTACTGTAGCCATTAAGCCACTATACTTAAGCACCTAAATTCCACCTAGATTGCACATGAGATGCCTACATGCTTTTGGGGATCCTATTTAAAATTCCCTATGTCTGAAAAGAGTAAACTAGGCCAAGCAGAGCATGATGCTAATGCAACTTAGCATATCCAGGTACTGGAGTTAAATGATTTAGAATAGCTCAGCTCATCAGTGTGCTGGCTGGATGCCACCCAGGCTAAAAGTCAAGTTAATGGCATTTCAACTACAGGTCTGTAAACTGCAGGCGCTAAAATTGAGATCTGCATGTGTAAATTGATAGATGAGCCTATACCACCTGTTTGGAGCCTGGAGCAAAAGTTGGCATTGTTCGTAATGACTGAGGGAGCATTATGATAATTTTAGACTCRGCCATTATAAAAAGAAGATGGATTTGGATGTGAGGTTTTGCTCTCTCTGGTTCCTCACCAAATAATAACACAAAGACCTAGAGCAGCTGAGAACTTGGTTCTGATCTGCAGCTCTGCAGCTGTGCCCACTGGACTGAGAGCATCCTCCGGTTCTGCCCACTTGTCCTATGTGCAGCTGTGAAAGTCCTGCTGTCAGCAGTGCGGCTGTGACCCTTCTGAACCCCTGTGGCGAACAGCTTTCCTCTAATAATTCAGCATAGAGACCCTCCTCCCCCCCCCCACCTCTTATTCCTCTGGGAAAAAAAGCTGGAAAACATAAATAAAACTCCTAACCCTCCTTCCCCTGCCCRATCCTGCAGCCTGGATGTGTTTCCCAAGGCTGCCGGTAGCTGAATGGCAATCGTTTTTGCTCGGCAATGGCACTCCGAGGGGATTTGCGTTGTGAAGCTGCTTGAGAAGCCRCGGCGCGGAGCAGAGCGGAGCGAGAGGAGGGGGTGGGTGGAGAGCTGTTCTGCCAGGCGGGCAGGCAGGCAGGCGGGATCGCCCTGGCAGTGGCTGTGCCGAGCTTTCACTCTGTGCCTCCCCAGGGACGGAGCCTGTCTCTCCCTCCAGGCTTCCCCCATGCCACATGAGAAGGAGGGAGAGAGGAGAAAGCAGAAGGGTCCCTCTGCACCGCCAGCACCCGAGCGCCTGGCTCACATCTGCAGCAGGCAAACCAAGAGGAAGGGTCTCTGTGCCCCAACAGTCACTTCACCTTTGACTTAAGAGCTTCACCCACTTCCACGAGGGACAATGGAGGAGCAGTATATTTCCAAACTCCACCCAGTAGTGGATTACGGAGCCGGGGTCTTTCTTCTGATCATAGGTGAGTTCACAATCCGTCTGCTTGTTTAGGAAGCCTAGGAACGGACACACCGGAGCAGCCCTGTCCGTGCTGCTGTCCAGAGGAAGCTCGAGGGAGATGAGAGAAAATCTGCTCCTGCACAGGTCGCCTGCTTAGTGCCTCCTAGCTGGTTGGGAGCCAGGATTAATCTCCGCTCTCAGATTTGCAATCCTTCACTTTGGTGCCAAAGAYTTGCCAGCAGCACAAGTTCATCTCTGTGGCATCATGAGTATTCAGAATAAGTTGCCTACCTCTTCTCCCAGCATCTCAGCCATGTGCATGAGACGAGGCAGCCTGTCTCATGAGACTGATCGGGGACAGCAACTTTGGTCTGACTGTTGTGTTGTCTGGCGTGGGAGGGAAGGTTTTTTATGAAGAGCAGCTGTGCTTTGGGAGGATAACCTGGTATAAGGTAGCAAAGGGTTTCCAAATCACATTTCTTTTTATCTAATGGCCTGTTTGCCCTGCCAAAGGTAGATGAAATGCAAGTGGGGATGGGTACCACACAGTCTGCTCCAGCATGGCTTTTAGCTAACATTTTCTTCCGTGTCTGTTTGTTGCATGTGCCCAGGTAATCTGTTTATCATAGCTGTAGATTTGGAGAGGAGCTGAAATGGTTTAGGCATGCAGTCCAACTGAATTTTAATAAGATGTGAATACCTCCCTCCCTTCAGCTCATTTGAAAACCCTGGCTGAAGTGTATTTAAGGAAGAAAAGCATATATATATTTTGTGCTTTCTTAGAGAGGGAAATACATTTCCTGGGAGAGGATCTGTGAGAAAGACAAAGCAATGGTGAATCAGGAGACATTTTGGTCACTGCGGGGTTTTGGGCAGCAATGCTGGCTTTAGGATTTCACGTCTCACCACTGTTCCTGAACACTTTCCCCTGCGCTCTCTGCCCTGCAATACGCTGTCCCCTCAGTTGTGCTGGCAGCAGAGAGCGTAACTCAGGGTGAGGAAACTCAGAATGTGCAAAGCAATGCAGGGGTTTCCTTTTAATCCAAGTCAGGATGCCATCTGCTTTCTCACCTACAAGTAGATATGCAGGAGCAGCTCAGGTAAAGGGATGGGGCAGCAACAAGGGGCCGGAAGCTGCTGCACCTTTTGCTGGTATTGCTGCTGAAGTTCCCGTGCCATCGTGCTACTGCCTCACACCTCTCCTAAAGGACTTCTAGGCACCTAAGCTTTAGGCTTAGCTTCCAGTAGTCAATCAAGAGCTCTCTGTTAGTCAGCCAGGCTTGCTATATGGTATGTGGGAAGGGGGTTTTATATCCTTTGTATAGTCAAGCACTTCACAGGTGTGCTAGCCACATGATATTATTGTCTGTCCTGATTCTTCTCTTTTAGCCATCCTGACTATCCTTGGAAATTCAGTGGTTCTTGCTACAGCTGTGAGACGCTCTTCCCTCCTGAAGTCACCAGAGCTGCTCACAGTAAACCTGGCAGTAGCAGATATTGGAATGGCAATCAGCATGTACCCACTGGCCATTGCATCTGCCTGGAACCACGCTTGGCTGGGAGGARATGCATCCTGCATATATTATGCCCTGATGGGTTTCCTTTTCGGTGTCTGCAGCATGATGACACTGTGTGCGATGGCCGTGATTCGATTCCTTATTACCAGTTCATCCAAATCTAACAGTAAGTAATGAATTACGTCTCTGGTACCCTAGTAAAGGTGCATTTGGGCTGTTATGCTCAGAGAGGCACTTTGCTGAGTATGGCACACAGTACCAGTTCAATAGCTTTAGGAATCAATATTAAACCTCTAATGTTCCTAGAAGGAGCTGATTAAATTCCTTATTCAGCAAAACACTCTGGCTCCTCACTCTCTGCTAATATCAAGCAAAACTGCCTGAAGTTGGAGAGCCTGGTGTTTTGCTGGATCTTCCTATTCATCTGCAAGCAGACGTACTGAAACTTAAGAGGAAGGAGAATGCTCTCCTGGTGTTCCTGGACTGGGAGTGTTAAGCATTTTTGTGTCAGCTTGATCTTGCAAAGCTGCTTCACTGTGCAAACTTTAGATAGGCACTTAGGGCTGCACTCAGGTCTCACCTGATCCATGGACACTTTCTGCTGAGTTCTCAAGAAGACTTATGCCTGCATACCCTGTGGGACTTAGGGTGGGTAAAGGCACTGTTCTGGACCTCAGAAACTGTCAGTTCAGGTCTCTCTGCCTCATAGGCATTTATACTGGCCTGCTGGGATGTACCAAGAAGCATCCAGAGTCCTTCCCCCTGATTATCCATAGTGGAGACCAATTAGGAGCATGATACAGCTCTATATACCTGGAATTTCCATGGAAATTAAGGCCTGATAAGGGCTGAAAGTTGATGCACGTCCAAGTTGTACTCCAATATGGAGCTGGGTTATAGCTGAAATGTCCACCGACACTCAAGAAATGTTGATTGCTTCCCAGTCAGGTATTACAAACAGTGCCATGGTATTATACACCTCTGTGCTATGGTATTATATACCTCTTTTCTGCCTTTTATTAACTGACAGTAGTATTAGAGATGTGAACGTCTCTCATTGGCATATGGATGCACAAGTTTCTTAAGGATGGGGAGAAGTGAGTCCACACCCCATCCTTTACACACCAGTACTGACTGATGAAGCAGGAAAGTTTCCAGTCATTTGAGCTGGTACTTGTCCATCTAGAGCATGGGTCCATCCAGTCCTCAGTGTGTGTACAAACATTAGCACAATGGTGCTGCAGCAGTAGAAGGAATAATATGACATAGTTATGAAGACAGTGCTCATTAATGAGGCATATCCAGCCCTTTAAGACCATGCAACACCTGAAACCTTGGCAGTATTCAGCGTACTGCTACATTTTGGTGGGTGTTGAGCTGCTGGAAGAGGGCATCAGGGATGGTGCAAATGCAATGTCTATAAACTGATCCTTGGTCCTTGACTGGCAGCTATTGATCCAAGGGTTAGGGAATTGCAGCAGAAGTCCAGCCATATTTGCTGCCACCATCCTCCTGTTGGARAAGAGGTTATGCCTCAGATTGTGTGGTTGAGGTGAGATTCATATAGACTTGCTCTTCCTCTTTCTTGCAGGTAACAAAATCACCAAGACCACTGTTTGCATCTTRATTACTTTCATCTGGCTCTACTCCTTGCTCTGGGCCATTCTGCCCTTGATAGGCTGGGGCTACTATGGCCCTGAGCCATTTGGGATCTCTTGTACAATAGCCTGGAGCAAATTCCACAACTCCTCCAATGGCTTTTCATTCATCCTGAGCATGTTCCTCCTGTGCACAGTCCTGCCCGCACTGACCATTGTYGCCTGCTATTTGGGAATCGCCTGGAAGGTTCATAAAGCGTATCAAGAGATCCAGAATATCGACAGGATCCCTAATGCAGCTAAACTGGAGAAGAAGCTGACTTTGGTGAGTTATCCCAGTGACCAGAAGAGTCTGCAGTAATCAAGAGCTCACAGAGAACTGGCTCTGCTCATGCACAGCCCATGGCGACCTTCATTGCTTTTGTCTAGAATCGACCAAAGGTGGGGACATGGCTCCAGTCTCATCCAGACTCTGCGCCCCTCAGAGTAGCAAAGGGTTCCTGGTAACCTTGTTACTTCAGTAGCTTGATTACAATAGATAATATATCCTAGATACCATGCAGACTACTAAACATTCTTTAGACAGTTGCACCCATGATTTGCATATATGGATTTCCAGTTATGCTGGAATAGCTGCTGAATCCATTCGCAATGTAGTTGGAGTACAGGCTTTGTCCTGTCATCCTAAGTATTTTTAATTGACTAAGTAGCTATTCTGAGTGAGAACTAGACAGAAGTTCTCTATAGAAACAGGCCTTTTTATATAAAATTATTTTTTTAAAATAAACACTTCAGTTGCTCATTTCCTGTGTAAAACCAAAATTGTCCCAAGCTTTCTAGAGGCCAAACTATTGATAAGCTGTACTTTCTGGTAGGACCGTGTCTCCCATGACATATTGCAGCTAGAGCCAGGGAAGAAGATGAAAATGATAGTTCCCTCATAGGAATCCTTCTGTGTAGATTTGCTAGAGGGGAATAAGAGAATATAAGCACTGTCTGGTGTTACCTATGCTTATGTCACAACATAGCAAACATACTGTTTCGGGTATTTCATYTATTTCAGGTGTGGTTTCATCCACATACCATGTGCCTAAGTATCATGTCTCCCTTTCAGATGGCTGTGCTCATCTCAGTTGGGTTCCTAAGCTCCTGGACACCRTATGCAGCAACCAGCTTCTGGTCCATATTTAACTCCAGCAATTCCCTACAGCCCATCGTTACACTGCTGCCCTGTCTGTTTGCCAAATCTTCAACAGCATATAATCCTTTCATTTACTACATCTTCAGCAAAACTTTCCGTCGTGAAATTAAACAATTGCAGTGTTGCTGTGGCTGGCAAGTTCATTTCTTTGGCGCTGACAACTCTGCTGAAAACCCTGTGTCAATGATGTGGAGTGGGAGAGACAATGTACGTCTCTCTGCAGCTGATAAGGTGGAAAACCAGGGAGCTTCAACTCACTGAAATGCAGTCAAGGTTTCAGAACACAGGTCAAATTCTGGACTCGCTCGTGAGTCTGAATGAGTAGGAATGCAGCATRTTGGGTTGTCACCGCATATTTTATGTCAAATACTCAAATTTAAGTATATATTTAAGTATATTTTCAGTATATATTTTTAAATAATGCCTGATTATTGTTTTTAAGCTATACAACAGAAAAAAAAWTTTTTTTTYCCAAGAATTTCCACTTTAGAAAAAGTAGATAGATTTACATCCTAAATAAAACCATTATTAGCTYTGGTCCCATTTATTTTCAGGGAAACAACTACAACTAAAAGAAGATGTATTATTTTTGTATTTTCYTTCTTATGCTTTTTATGATGTAATCTATCTGCAAACTCTTGGCTCTGTCAGTAAAACACCTGTCAGAGAAAACAGTAAGTTGAACACAAAGTGCTACCAAATAAATATGGCTGAGAATGTAGCTTTCCCAACAATTTGGGCAGAAAACCATATGGGTAGCAATAATATTCACTGCCAGGAAAACATGATGAAGTAGCTAGTATCAAAATGTCTTAAAGAGAAAGAAAATAATTGTAGCAGTTCTTGATTTCACTGTTTGCTCAGCTGAACACATCTATCTTTGCTAAAGGTGCAGTGAAGATGGAAGAGTTAAATCAAAGACAGATTTGGCACAGATTTTTGACAAGAATCTAAAACAATGGAGAATGGACTTAGAGTTCTTAAAAGCTTCTACCACACTCAAACCTTAATAATTACTTTTACTGCCATAAACTACAGCTGAGGCCAAGAACAGGATTAAGATAGAGTTAAGCACTGCTATGGAATGCAACACGCTGGGAAGGGAGTTGTTATGGTAAATGTCAATTATTAATATTTTTTTGAATTTTAAAAAATAATCTGATATGAAAATGAAGCTGTTTTTTAATAATCATCTCTCCCACCTCAGAGTTTTTGTTTTGACTTTCTCAGTTGCTTGATGTTTAAAATAAACAGCAATATATATATTCCTACCTGGTAATTGCAGATTTGTGAAGGGGACAATGACATGCATGTTAAAAATGTAACATGAGATTCCTCTGTGAAAAAATAGAGAGCAAAACAGCTACACATGCACCTGCAAATGCTTTTAAAGGGGGTATACAAAACATGAAAAATATGTCACTCCATAATACATACAAAATCTGTGTAAAATCAAAAGATCTGTATATTGCTAATGTTTAAGATAATGTTTTAATGGCCTGATTTATTACCTATGTACTTCATTTTTAAAAATCTAAGTCCAGATGTTTGTGTAAGAAATAGGTCTCAAATCTCTTTTTCCTTGTTTAGACTCAATGCGGATCAAATTAGAATTTCCCCAGCAGAGACTGCACATTTCACATGTTTTTATAATACATAGAGAAAAACAATTCAGAAAGCAAGGCTCCCCTTGGACCAGAGAACTAGGTCAGGGGATTAGTCAGTTTTTGTTAAGTCTCATCAAGTTGATTTATGGTCAAATTATCATTCAGAATTCATGGTATTTCCTACCCAGCCCTGGACTGTGTTGTCGACTAAGTGATGTTCAAGAGGGCCTTGCTGCTCATCACTGCAAAGAAATGAACTACAATTCCCTTACAGGGTTTTGCTCTCTGTAAGATCAAATTACTATGTTCTGGAGGTTACCCTACAACTGAAAGTCAAGAGGAAAGTTTGTTTTGCAATTAGGGCACTGGCCTGGGATTTGATACTGCACTCAAAATTCTTGCTTTATCACAGCTTCTTTCATGAAAGATAATGCATTGCAGCAAGGCAATTCCCATCTGTAAATTAGACGCCTTTCTCCAGGCCTTTGTCCTGTCTGCATTCTTTGCATGTTTTCAACATATGAATTGCCTTACACATWCAGAAAGATCTACTGCTTTGGAACTTAATACGGCAAATGACTGTCCATCAAATAGTAACCTGCTGCCACCCTGCCCATTCTTAGTGAAAAGATCTGAGTGCCTAGTCACATATCCTGTCATATATCAAAACATTCATATTTAATGAAAATATTTCAGTATAGTTGCAGATTACATACGTGCTTTTGCAAATTCTCATTACAACAAACAAGAGCGCAGACTTAAARCTGCCAGGTTAATGAAGATTGTGTGCGGTGCCTGAGATTTTATTTGGTAACCATGTAACTGTTATGCATGAGGACTCACAACCTGACATTAACTTGTCAGCAGCACTACATTCATAGTTATGCTTCTCCAGCAGCAAAGAATATATGGAAAAGCACAATCTATCTTAGCTTGCCATAGCATAAGGAATCACTGCTTAGGCAGTGAACTGATGGCTAGCTTAAAGGAATGTCTGTTCACTTAAATACTTTTTTTTCCCTTAAAGGACCTAATACAAACACTGCATGTGAAAGCCCCAGTGAGAAAACTATCTTTTTTTTTTTTTTTTTTAACTTGACCCACCGTTTTTTTTTCCAACATTGATATGACAATACAGAATCAAGGTACTTTAGTCAGTCCTAATCTAGTTCCTTAAAGGGCCCTCCTTTAAACATTAAAGGCCTGGAGCGATTCCAATTGAAGTTGGTGGGAACTTTTTATTGAACTCAAAGGAAACAAGATGCAGATTTTAAAGATCATTAGAGTTGGGGGGGGGGGGAAAGGGGAAGCAAGCCCATGTAGATCATATACATCACCAAAAAGCACAGAAGCCATAAACAGGAAGAAACAGATGAAACTAATGTCATAATAAAGTTCAGAGGTCACCAGCACCTTGACTACATYTTTTTCCAGTTGGCTGGCAAGAGGGCTTGGTTTTGTGCAAAGACAGAAGGTAGTATTTTTATTGCTGATGCTTTCTGTATATCCTGGTTTGAACCATAGCAGTATTTCCTGAAGGGAATCAGATGCTTATAAATAATCAAGACAAAACCCCATGGCATTTTAAAGGCAAAGATTTGGTCAGGGATCAATACTGTTAACCTTAATTAGAAAGACAGCGAGAAGCAAGTCAATTAACCTGTTTATTTCTGAGCAATGTGAGAGCATGAGCACATATGCTCCACTAAAGAAGATTATTTTAAGCAAAGATCTCATAAGTTGCAATCCTTGGAGTAAGGGCAAGATGCTATTGATTGGATCTGCAAATTCCAGCCAATTGCAGAAAATCTCACTTTACATAAAGTACAATGGTGTTGAATCTCTTAGAAGTGCGCTACAGCCTCTTTCACAGTAGCTATATAAGCGCTACCACACGGAGGCTTTAGTGTCATTTTATGAGCTGATGCAGTGAGCAATAAGGCAAAATGAAGTGAAGTTGGATAGGGCCAGAATGGCAGGGACTGGCCCCCAGCAGACCCTCACACCCTTGCTTGCACTGTAAGGATCCCACAGAGGATGTCCTACTCTTACCATTTAACATGTATAAATCCAATTCCTTCTGGAAAGGAGACAAAAATGGTGAGAAATCACTGACTCCAAGAGTCCAACTGCTAAATAGACAGGAGTAGCAAGAGCAATACTGGACATAAATACAGAACTAAGTAAGGGAGACGGAAGGAAACGAATACCATTTAAGGAAGAGTGACGCATTGGGGAAGGGCAGCAATGCAGACAGGCCAGAACTGGACAGGATACAGGATTGGTATCTTATTAAACAAATCATGAACTTTGAAAAATTATGGCATATCTACTTGGACCTTTCTAAAGCGAGTTGAGTCAGATTAACATCAAAGTGTTGTAGGATTCAATCTCTGCTGAACTTTAGTGATTTTGCCTGAAGACTTCTACGTCTAAAATACCTGCCAAATACCTGATTCCAAAATTTCAAAAGAAGTAATCCATATGTAAAAGGGATCAATGGAATAACCAAACAGCTGGAACAGATGTTTTATTTAGCAGTATATGTGAAAAAAAAAAAAAAAACACCAAACCCACTTACTGAATTGCCTTCAYAGTTCTAGAGATAAAATTTTCATGTGGATACATACATAAATAACCTTCGCATAGAACAAGCCAGAGAATTTATAACTTTCTTAGAAAGCACAAAACACCAGGCCACAGGGCAGTGGAACCAAAGGTATGTGGCTGGCCAACCCTTGCTGATGATTATAAGTAATTATTATAAGACTGATTGCGTTGTGTGAAATTTCAGCATTACATAGATTGCTGCCTCTTATCCAGGCACTTCTCAATATCATCCAGCACTTGGACAGCCGCTTTCGGAATACGAGTCCCTGGACCAAATACACTGGTAACGCCAGCTTCATAGAGGAAGTCATAATCCTGTTCAGAAGAAATTTAAGATCTATAGTTAATACTGCAACAGAAAATTGACTATTACAGTAGGTGCGTGCTCTATACTACATGCTGGGCCTGAGAAAGCATATGCATCAACTCCCAGAAAGGGCAAGACAGCATCAAGGGAAATGGCAAGAACAACAATTAGGAGGAAAAAAGAAATACTAAAACACACCCACAGAAAAGGTTTTACCTGTTTAACATCAGATTAATGTCAGATCCTTGAAGATATTCAAAAAAACAACTGGATGTGACCCTGAATTAACCAAACTAACTTTGATCTACCTTTCAAAAATGCTGCTTTGAGTGAGTGCTTGGACCAGATGACTGTCAGTGGTCCCTTTCAAACCTAAATTACTCCGATTTTATGATTGTTCTGAAATTTCAAAAAAGACTTGGGAAGCAGCTATGTAGTCTCACTTATATATAGGATATATTATACCTGTTTCAACCATGGGCTGTTAGCATCTCATGGAGAGACACTGGACAGAGCATGGTTTGGTTCTCCAAAAAACACTAGTAGAGCTCTGCTTGTTCATTTTAAAAGTCTGTCTTTCCTGAACACTTATCTGATTGGTTGGAGAAGGAAGAAGTCTGGGAAAAGGGAATAACAGGAGATTTATATAAAAAAATCAAATTGAATCTCTCTAGACAGAAGAAAACCCTAAAGGTGAAGCAGCCACGCACTTTGTGGATGAGCTAAGGAAAATTTCAGGACAAATGAGACTGAAAGGCAAATTGGCAAACTGTTRAACAGTTTATAAAAAATAGTTAAGGAGAGGGAGTGAGAGGCAACCCTAAGCCCATTAGGGAACATGAGGAGGGACTAAACAGAGAATGAGATGTGTAGCCTATAGGTGTTGGGACCTGCCATGTGTCTTAGTTCATAGCCAYGCCTCTTCGGAACTATTACTGGTAGTCATGAAGTCTCTCAAGACAGGAGCTGGCCTTTATCAGTAATATGCAAAGTACTGGTAATCAGAAACAACAGAACATAAAGAACATCTCCCTGAGGCTAGTCTTTACACACAACTTAATATTCCATCCAACAAACACTGTAAGTTAAACCAGGAMAGGGTGTACGAAAAACCACATCAATGAGACCTGACAGCACTCTGTGACCATCCTGCAGATCTGTACTGACCCTGGTGATCATACGCAGCAGCATACAGCAGTGTAACTCAACTCTGACATATAGGAAATAGCTAAAAACAGCAGAGACTGAAATAAAACAGTCTCCTGGTCTTGACGGAAATGGATATTGACCCGTACCTGAGGTGGAATGACACCTCCGCATATGACAAGAATGTCTGGGCGGCCAAGGGCATTGAGTTCTTTGATGAGTTCAGGCACAAGCGTTTTATGACCTGCTGCGAGTGTGCTCACACCCACACAGTGCACGTCTGCATCAACTGCCTGCTGGGCCACTTCTCGAGGTGTCTATAYGGAAAAAGGATTACATTACAGATCACAGTTAGTCTCAATCGGGCTGCTGATCAAGCATCACAGGGAAAATCACTGCATTCAGAATACACTGGAACAGACACTGCTAATTCAGTCATACCTGGAAGAGGGGACCTATGTCCACGTCAAAGCCAATGTCTGCAAAACCTGTAGCAATAACTTTAGCTCCTCTGTCATGGCCATCTTGGCCCATCTTTGCGACAAGTACACGAGGCCTGCGCCCTTCATGATCCATGAACTTGTTAACTCTGATTGGAAACATATGTTGTAACACTGTAAGTCACTGTGATTCATTAAAAGCATTTCCACAAATAAAAAAAAAGCACTGTCTGCAACCATAGCATAATTTTTCTACATTAAATCAAAGGGTCTTCCAGGTCATGGTTGGTCTGTGTAGTCTGCATACTATTTTAACATTCATGTTAAATGGTTACTAACAGATTTCTTCTATTTACTATCATGAACAATAACTTTTTTTTTAAATAAGAAAAACCCTCCACTACTTTTCTGCTTTGCAACAGCCAAAACATTGCATTCTTTGAGGCTTTAATGAGCTGAATTCCAAGTAACTAAAGCACAATTCTCAGATTTTAAGAATAATTAGGACCCAGGATTTCAAAAGTACTTACATGGCACATGGAATACAGAGACGGGTCCTAGGCCTCATGCTGTGCATTTACACATYATCATTCAACTAGGCACAAGTCTGTGCAGAAAAGGATGACCTATATCCCCCATTCCATGCACTCATTCCAGTGCCTCYCTTTTTTCTAGGTTAGTGGCAGTCCAGATTTATGCTGGATTAAAGCAACCTTATAACCACAGCCTCAGAGATCAATCTTTCATCTTACRTCTCATTATCCAAGTACTGCCAGTCTCTATCTTGGAGTGGGACACTAAGATTACTCTCAGAAATACTACTAAAAGTGGGTTTTTAATATTATACTGTTCTGCGCATTCTATTAATGACAGATTGTATGGATTTGGAGCAGCTTGAAACCATCTGCTGACACGGCTGGGGTAGTCACTGTATGAATCCAGTGTTCGGGAAAAGAGTGACTCGAGATAAAGCATTTATCAGCAAAGGTTTGAACAACCCCAGAAGGTGATGCCAGGACAGGAAAAAGCTTCATGCAAGTGTCGGGGGGGAAGACTTGGCCAGTTTGAAAAGGAATATGTCAAAAGAGGTGGGGAAACCAGACTGACAAAGCTTCTGCTTGAAGATCTAAAGAAGCTGGGCCTGCAGAACAGAAGGGCTGTTAAGGATATAAATGAAGTAGGTATCTGACTTGATATGTGATTTCTTAAAATCCTTTTCTCTGTATTGCTTTGTATTCCCATATTCTTATTTTCTTATTCCTCTGCACTTAGGTTCTCTCCCAAAGAGAAGAGCTCTAGGTGCTCCAAGCCTGCCAGGCTAAGACTACCTGAGTGACTGCAATTCAGGCCTTGAGTTAAGAGTGGGGCAACTCTGAAATTCCACTTTTCAAGGGCTGTGCAAAGATAGTATGTAGCAAAGCCAGTTTTATTACCATATTTACTAAATGGTACATATGACCCTAGACATAACGCACGTGTGTGAAAAAGGGAGGTACATCTTGTTTCTCAAGGAATGGCTCGGTTTCATGTAAAGGCATGATTATAAATACTTATCTTGGCATTTAAAATAAAAAATCCCCATGAACAACTGCTTTCAAGTCAGGCTAAACATCACCATTGTGAAGCCATCAGGACATTCCTTTTCAGAGATCCTGTAACTCTTTAATGTGCAAGTCCCAGCGTAGTGGGGGATCAATTCATATTACATTATCACCTACTAGAGCAATTTGCCTCCTCACCCATGAGGACAGCAGCAAAGGCAGAAGCTGACAAAAGACACAAAGAGATACTGTTTTCGCACATACTCCCATCCTCTGATGTTTTCTCTCTAGTGATACGACTAAATAACACCCATAAACTGGAAGTTGTATGTGGATATCCAGACAGATTTTAGCCTTAGAATGTTAGGAACATTAAGAGTGAAGCTACAGGGACAACTTATGGACTGACCAAAACCAGATTTTGCAAATATGAATTGCTGGAAATATTTGTAGAGATTATTATTACATAGTCTTCAAAAGAAGCAATGCTGTTTATGGGGATTTCAGGCAATGTTTCGCAAATTCTTAATCTTAAGGCTGACTGGTCTATTTGAACAAAAGCCTCAAACCATAAAACCACCTCAGTGGATTTTGTTTACAAGCAAATAAAGGTTTGAGTAAGTACTGACTGTCCTCTTATTGCACTTAATTCTTCTCATTCTGCTTACCTGCTTACAGGCATAAGAATGCGTGTGCCGGTGTTTGTTTTGTTCTTCAATCATTTTTGGGATTAATTTATGCTATTTTGTACCCATGTCTTGGGGAATGCTTTTCTAGCGAGTAGTGAGTATCACAAATGTCGAATGGATTGAATGTAATGCTGTGTTCAGCTTCTTTAGAAGTTATTCTCACCTGTTGATGGCATAAAGAATTTCATCACTCTCTCCAAACTCCTGGCGATAAGCTCCGCTCACCATTCGGTCACTGGCTTTATGCTCCCCAAACACCTTCTTCATTGCATCTGTTATTTCTCCAACAGTGCACCTAAGATACAGAAGCAAAACATTAATGCTGTTAGGAGGGTTACATAAAGACAGAATACAGAAATCACTGGAAGTGGCCCAATTATTTGCCTTGCTCCAGGAGCAAATTCAATTACACATGGTTCTCCTTGGTCCTACAACTCTGAGCATCTGACTCACTCTAGTGTCATCCACTAATAGAACATGTAAGAGTATTAACAAAAAGAAAATAAGAAAATAAAAAACTCACACATTTTTCTGATGTGAGAAGTGATTTTACAAAAGATAAGGCAACTGAGACTGTTGCACAGCAAAATATTTCAGCAAGCTGAATCAAGTTCTCTTAATTGGGAATTTTTTAATGCTCAGCTTGCAAGATCTTGTACTTGGACTGATAGTACCATCAGACTAAAATTCAAAATATAAAAGTCAGGAGGAAAAAAAAAAGAAAGAATATACAAAAAAGTAGTGTGGAGCCTAAACTGTTTACTGTAATTTGTTTGCCTTTCCTTTGCTGTTTATATTTTAGTATTTAGTAAAGATGGGAAATTCAGTTATACGCCACTTTCAAGCTTTGTTTGCTGCTGGAGACACTGCATGCAAGAAATAATACACCTTTTACTGATGTAGTACAATTGCCAGAAGCACACTGGGTTGGGCTGTCCTCAGCTTTGTACAAATGCAAGAAATAACAGTGTCTGCCCCAAAGCATTTAAAAATCTTGAGCTTAATGGATTCTATCTTCCTGTGAAAAATCTATTATGCAGACCTGTACCAAAAAGATGATGTTATGCTCAAACTACAGTTCAGCCCACAACCCGAAGACTGAGGAAGAACAATCTGATTAGAAAGAAAAAGCAACTCATCTGTGGAGAAAGAGCAGTTTAGCTAGTAACTCCATTACAGCAAGCTTCTTACTTCTGATATGAAATTAATTGAGAGTCAGTACTGCGTAATGACTGTGAAGGTACGCTGCTAAGCTCCTGATGATATTTTTCTTCAATATATTCAGTAAAAATTATATGTGAATGGGAAGAGACTAAGGAATTCACACATAAATACATACATACAAAGAAATGAATACAACTTGTTACAAACTGTCAAAGTTAAATGAAGAAAAATACTACCCTTATAACACAGTTTGAAAGTATGCTTACAAATACAGAGATAAAACTCCATCCATCTGGCCACTGCTAGATACATTTCATGCCATGGAATTTGCACTTTTTCTTGCCATATTACATTTAGCTATAAGCTACTCTTAGCCAAAAATTAAATTAACTATCCTCTAAGCTTTTAATATGAAATGCTCAGAGGACACAGGATATTATCGCTTTATGTCATATTTGCACAAGTTACAACTTCTTGTCCACATGCTTTTGGAAGGAGGTGGCCAAATGAATTGTACTCAGCTCCTCTTCTGCTGTTTCCAGTTCCAGTAGTTATTGTCTGATTCTAACCGTACATAATCCACCAAGCATACTATATAACTGAAGATGGACTTCTGCTGTATTAACTGAATCCTTCAATAAATTTCAGAGAGATACTTAACTTCCTGTGACTCCCTTGCTATTTTGCTTTTTCTTTCTCAGCTCATCTGTTGCATACTCAGCAAACTTAATCATTCACCATTAAAAGAGGCAGCACTGTGTAATCATGTGATAGAGCCTGTACTGTGAGGACATTGGCTGGGCAGAGAAAGAAGCAGCACTGAATACATTACACTTCAGGCCTTTCTTTTCCATTACTGATAGCTGGCACAGCAGAAAGGGCAAGTTTGGAGGGGGAAGGAAAAATGCAGTACTGCAGATGAGGGAGATGAGAGCATCCATCTCATAGCACTACCTAATTCCACCCACCTTCTTATAATGTGGCTTCTCATTAAAAATAAGGCACATAAGAGAAGCAGTACTGCTCCCATTCCCTAATAGCTTTGGCCTGCCTCCCTACTTGGGTTGCAACAGTAGCAGGACTTTTCTACTTGTGTTGGTCAGCACTGAAATCTCCGCATTAGTCCATGGAGACCTTTTCCATAGATCAAGACTGAAATTCTGTGCTACTCCTTTTATTTCAATTGTATTAAATTATTTACCTTCATTCTGAAAACCCATCCTTTTCCATTCAGTTGGAGACAGCCACTGGTCTCTAACATGGTAGTAGCACTGGCCTCCATCCACCACTTGTTAAGGATGAAAGCACTTTCACTTGAAAATCTTTTTCCATGTTACCCTTTACAGAAGAGCTCCCTGTAGACATTCACAGAGCTCACAAAACTCCTTCAAATGCTCTTTATCAGATGTAATGATGATTTCCTGCTGTGGTCATACCATAGGGGACACAGGCTACACAGTTCTGGGGGCAGATGCAGGATTTTTGTTTTGTATTTGCACCTTACTTACAAAAAGGAGTTGCAGTCCATTAATACTTTTACAAATAATAAAAACAAGGTCATTAAGTAGAGAAACCAGGAGACATGAATCCCTGCTAAGTCCAGCATTACCCTCTAATGACCTCTACAGTTCAAAGACAAGTGTTGACATGCTGCTGAGAGTCCTTACAAGCTCTCTTGGAAGCAAATGTATTGAACATGTGGCTGTTAGTTTGTTCATGTGTTGAACAAAATGGAATGAAGGATTTTGAGAAATCACAGTAAAAAAATAAGACAGCACCTCAATAAGGAGTAGGTTTGGTTTGCTCATTTCTGGGCCACTGAATTAAAGAACAGACAGATGTGAGACATTCCAGAGATCAACTGTTAGTTTGCAATGGGATTGAAAACAGTTTTAAAAAACAACTTAGATGAAAAGAGTAAATGTTCCACAGCACTCTAAAGGATGCCTCACTATCCTTTTACATCTTTTACATCTTTGCCTGACTAAGCAAGCTTATTTCTCCTTCAACCAAAAAATGTTTTCACACCAATTTGTGGTGCAAGGAAGGATGAAACAACAGACCATGATGAGACTGTGTACATCCCTTTTCACATCTTTTTAAGCTCTCTAACCTACAAAACAGCAGGGTGGAAAATCAGAGAAATCTAGTTATGTTCTGAAACCGATAAGAGCTTGAGCTGTAAACAACAGAATGTGTGTGAATATCATCATGTTAGATGACATACTTAGTATCAATATTGTTCTTGAAGAGATATTAAAACACAGCTTTAAGAGATGGCAAACTACAGTAGTCTATCCTACAATCTCAAACTACAGCCACGTTTTACCTCCACCTCTGAATAAAAACCCAAAACATCTCGAGATATCAAACTTGCTGACAGCATTCCCCAAACAGTTGAAAGATGAAAATGAACAATCAATTTTTAATAGCAGTTGGATATTTCTATCCCCCCTGCAATACCTTGCACGTGCCGCTTCCACTGCAAGCGCCAATAAGTTGCCTTCCCCAGTAGCAGCGCACTGTGTTAGAGCAGCAAGACATTGCTGGGCTGCTGCTTGATCTCTATTAGCCTTCACCTTAAGTGGAGAGTAAAAATATTMAATTAAAACAAACAACAAGGTGAATTGGGAAGTCCAGTGTGTTCCGCTAAGACTTTCTGGCTTCAGATATTTATGTCAGAGGTATGGAATAATGCAATTATTATCACCATACACCTTGTCTTTCAAAAAGGCTAAAATCAGAAAGGCATCTCAAGCCTTAAAGCATGTGTACAAGTCCATTAAGCAACTCTAAAACAATTTTCTCCTTTTTTTTTTTTTACTAATTGTAAAAMTGAATCTTGACTGCTGATTGTAAAGAACATTCCTTAATAGCATCTGACAGGCTGCACCAAATAGTCTGAGTGTTGAAGTAATGTTACACACTTTTAGAGCAAAACATTGCATAGTTATTTTCTATCTTATTTTCAGAAAATACAAAGCTCTTGATTTGAAAGATCAGACATATATTTATGAGACTATTTAAATGCTCTGATGATTAAAACCAAATGAACATAATGAAAACTTTTTTGTTTGGATTTTAACACTTTGTTTCTTTGGGGTCTCCATCAGTCTCCACTGAAGTTGTTAAACGGAAATCCAGCTTATCCACTACGTTTTAGACTGGATCCTCCCAAATTTGAGGGTCAATTTTTTGGCAAGCCACCTTTCCTTAATATTTACTCAAGTGCTATCTGAAAGTACAAGAACTTTTATTTTTGAGAAGGTAATTCCCACCTTATTAATCTTCTCAATCTGCTTGCTACGGACTGAAGTATTATCAATAGCCAGAACTTCAACTGTCTCCTCTTTTTCTAGCTGGTGCTTGTTTACTCCAACAATTACTTCAGAACCTAATTCCAACAGAAACACCAGAAACTAAGAATACAGTTGCAAGCTACTGTGAAAGGACACAATATYTTTTTGACAAGAAAATTTTGAGCTTTGCTTTAAAGATATTTTGACATTCCAAATACTTAAGTCCTTCCCGATAAAACAAATTTCAAGTCTGTATTTTTCACTATGATGAAAGATGGTTAGATGTAAGAACATTCAGTTCAGTGAATACTGACCCAGAAAACAAATTTGAAAAAGAATGCTATTTATCTTACAAACTAATTTAGTAAGAACACATTAGCTACTTTTCTCTTTTTAAATTTGCATAGCTGAATCTTACAGAAACAAGCAGAAGCACTGCTCTCTGGCACAGCTCTGGATTTACCCTTCTGATTTACCAGAAAAATAAGAAAGTGAAGTTCCTATCTAGAACTACTCCACATGAATAAAAATAAATTTATCATGTTGGAAAGTCATATTGTAGTTTTCAGCCAATATGGATTTAAAAAACATTTTCACCTGCAGTGCCTGGTATCATTATTACACTCTTCCAACCAATGTGAAGTAGTTAATCTTGGGAGAGAAAATACAGAACTTTATTTATTATTCTCTAATGGTCTTAACTCAAAAATGAAAGGAGATATATGAGCTTTTTCATTTGGAGCATAAGTTTGAAGTAGGCATTTAGTAATCCCTAGTTTCTGTTACTGGAACACAGACTACAAAAAGTGGAATATAAACACACACACATATATATGTATATCCCTGCACATATATAGATACTGTACATTATGTATACATATAAAGAGCTGCATCATCCTCTAATTTGAGATGACTGCAGTTTTCTGGTCTTCAGTAAAAATGAATACTTCTCAAGCAAAACTAGAAATTCGGCCATATATATTCAATATCGCCATCTGCTGGTGGTCACATTTTTAAATTCAGGAGACACAATTTAAAGACATTTTTTCTATAGCTTTGTCTAGTCTAGTTTTAAATATGCCAAGCAAGACTGTTTTCATTCATTTCTCTTGGCAGACTCCCATGCACTGGCACCTCTTCCAGAATCTTTCACCTATATTCGACTAAAATCTTTCTGTTTTATTACTCACAATCTGTTACTCCTAACCTAAGAAGTGAAAACAAATGAAAATGTGTGTGTAAAAAAGCCTTTATATAAAGATATTCTACTTGAATTTTTCCTTTCTTACACCTTCCTGCTTCGTACCAGAGTCAATCCTGGCTTGTCTCCGAGCTGCACACTCTTCAATCCGAAGTTTGGGGATTCCCTCAGCTACAGCTTTGGCCATTCCACCCATTTCTTCAATCTCCTCAATGAGCTGAGAAATGAAAAGGATGGAAAAAATATATAGTAACAAGATTCACAAATCTGGCTTTTCACTTTTGCTAATAAGAATTCAGACAGTAGTACTTATACCTAAATATACAGTCTTGTGCTCTAGAAAAATATTTCCTATACACCTGCATCTCAGACTAAAGGTTTTGGGTATAAATTAAGCAAGATCTCAAACAAAAGAATATTCTTATTAACAAAATGCCATGGATTCATTAACAGTGCACGGCATATTACTTAACCAGTAACAACCACAGTCTTCCCTCTATGAAGACTTAAAATCCAAGGCATTGATTCTGCAAACAGATGAATAGATATGGACCCTTGCCTGCCAACCAGCCTTTGTAGTTACGTGTATACTAGTAAACTGAACAAAGTCAGGGCAAATTCTCAGACCCTGAAGACAAGAGGAATGGCATGGTTCAACTCTCACACAACTACAGTCCTTTCCTCTCCGAAACAGGGTGACTGTATTCAAATTTCCTACTGAAAATGGCTGTCAGACCATGCCTAGGCACTGTCTAGAAGCATCTTAGTTGACATGGACCAAAACGATAGGGTGCTAACACAGCAGTGTGTGCAGTCCCAGGTTAGTGTTTAAGCCTATTTTAGTTAATTTACAGACTTTGGGACTTTGCACAAAAGCAGTAATTTGCTCAAAGGGAGAATTGCAGCGTTTTAGTTCCACAGCCCAATCTTGCGCGTAGGCAGATAATAATTATTTATTCGGGATTGCCCCAGACTACTCCTGTACAGTAGTGCTTGCACACAAGTAAGCTATAGTAGCTGAAAAACATTTTAAAAAAAAGATTTTTGATCCAACAGAAAAAAATATAAGTTCTACATAACTATATGTATGGTCAGACAATTGTCTGCCTACATGCTCATGCTCATGCAGCTATAAAAACTTGCATTTAAGAACTAGTTTTAAGGTCTTAAGTAGAATATCACAGATGTCATGCACCTAGTAGATTGGCTTGACTTCTTCTGTAGAATCTTTGCTTTTATGGACAAAACACAGAGATGCAAGAAAATCAGGAATCTCCAGAGCACATGGGAACTTAACAGATCTTGATTATTTGTTCCACATGGAGATATTTCCCTTCTGAATGTAATCTGCCAAAAGGTTGAAGTCCACACACACACACACACACACACACACACACTGTATTTTTATCAGGTTCATTTACAAAAAAATAACAGAAGCAGGAGTGTAAAAGAATTCCTTCATAATAACTCACCAATATATCAAATAGTCTCTAAAAAGACACTTCTGAAAACAAAACAAAACACAAAAACAAAACCTGATGCTCCTACACCAGATCATAAAAAAACAAAAAATATGCAAGCTGACCTTTAAAGCAGCTTCATAGACATCATTGGTGAGGGACTCCATGAGGTAAGATCCCCCCCAAGGATCCGCCACTTTAGGAATACCCGATTCCTCTTGTATTATGATCTGCGTATTCCGAGCAATGCGAGCACTCTTTACTGTAGGCAAACCCAAGGCTTCATCAAATGAATTTGTATGCAAAGACTGTGTACCTCCAAACACTGCAGCCATTGCTTCAATTGCAGTACGAATGACGTTGTTAAAGGGATCCTGGAAGGAAAAGGAAAACACTGAAGCATAAAGGTTCTGCCAAGTGCCTGAGGCATGTTAAGAACTTAATAAACTCAAATTGGAGAGGATGGAATGGTTAGTCTGGATAACTTCCATCCTGTAATTCCAAAAGTCCTGGAGTCATGAATAGCACATCTGGCGGTCAGGTTACTAGTCAAGATCCTCAAGATGTGTTTTGGAACGAAATGTGTTTAATATTTTCATTAATGACAGCATTACAAAGGTAGGAGTTACTGCTGAAACTTGACGGTGCTGTAAAATTGAAAGATACCAATGGGAGAACTGGGATATTAACCAAAATAAATGTATAATCTGGAGTACCAAGTAGAGAATGAGAGTCAATTTAACAGAATTGAACACTTTTAATCTGAGGACCCACAAACGCCACTGTTCCAGAAGTCAGTTAGTTTCACTGCATTCCTGTGATATAAATATTGCATTTGTTTAACAAATAAATAAATAAATAAATAAAACCAAGACACAGAAGTTAAATAACAATTGCTGCAAAGAGAAGAGAATCTAAAAATAACTCTTATCGCTTGACTTTGTTTGAGAAGCAGTCCTCAGAATAAGAACTGAAATCCAGTTCTGATGTCACTTGAGTAACTACATATGCGGTCCAACGCGTTATTTTCTTGTTGTGATGTGACGCAAAAGAAATAGCAGAAAGTGCCCCCAGTTTCAGAAAAGCAGCTGAACTGTAACCAGCACTGGTCTCTTCAGCAGTTAGAAATATCAGCGTGAATGACTTCCTTGACTACCAGAATGAATTTTCAATCTAGTGAGCTTGAGACAAGGGTGCCCCTACTGCTCCATTCAGCCACGTTCTCAAAGGGATAACTTATTTAATCAATCCAGGAGAGAGCTTCATCTGTCGTTCCTGAATTAACACAAGCATCTCTCTGCATTCATCTCTCCACTTAACAGGTTTGGATCCTATTTTCAATTCAGTATCCACTAGAGTGGGAGCACAGATGCTTAAGACAATAAGTTCAGTATGGAAATGAAACCAGACCATGAAAAGTTAGGCACTGAGACTCTGGATATCACCATACCTAAATTGTTTTGTGAATACGATCTAAAGCCCTTAACTTCAATGCTTTCACTTGAGCAATATAGGGTAGCCCAAAATATTGAAGTGTTTCCTAACCAGCAATTTGGGAAGCAACGCTGCTGGCATTTGACAACAGCTTTCCTCTTACGTGATCAAAAAGATGGACCCAATACTAGTGTGTGCATTTGCCAGAGTAAGACGCGTTGTCTCATTCAGAAAGCTGCATCTTTGCTAGTAAAAACAGCAACCCCTTTTAGATACATGCAACTTGAGGACATATTTAAATCATGTACATTATAAATCAGAAAGCAGTTGAAGTTCAATTTCTAACCTGCTCAGTGAGTGACCAGCCTGAAGTCTGACAATGAGCTCTCAGAAGAAGAGATTTGGGATCCTTGGGCTTAAACATTTTCTCTATTAGATGAGCCCACAGCCGCCTCCCAGCTCTTAGCTTAGCTATTTCCATATAGAAGTTCATGCCAATTCCCCAGAAGAAAGAAAGTCTGCAATGAGAATACACAAACAGGATAAAATATTGAACCATTCTAATAATTCTGTTTCAGTAATGGAAAAGTCATGTGGCAAGTTCCCTGGTAAATTTATTTTAAATATATAACTCTAACATAAGATGATGGGAATGTTCTCAGACACTGATGCCAGTTGTAATGGAATGGCACATATTTGCGCTAATAAACTGTCTCAGTCTCCAAACAGGATGACTGCAGGCAAACAGCAGTGGCAATGGCCCCAATAATTGTTAAAGTGTCTTCAGGGACTGTTTTTTGGGGGAGCCCTAGGTCAAGCAGTGCTCCAGCAGGTCACTAATATAGACAATCATATAGACAATAATGGGGAATGCTCCTAGACACAATTTACTACAGTAGGTATGGCTCATGAACTACTTGGAACAAGAAGATGTTACATTTTACAAACATGCATGCATTCTTCTCCTGAGGATTTTAATCAAAATCCAAATCAAACATCAGTTCCAAACTGGACAACGTACCAAGGAACAGACTGATTGATCTACTTTTTCCCCATTTATAATTTCTTTGATCTATAAATGTAAATATGCACAGTTAAAGCAAGTACAACTCCTTATAAAAAAATCTGCACACTTTTTAACAGTCAATTAGTTACCAAAACAGTCTGCTAAAGGCTCTTACAGATTCTCTCTCACCAGAAGGTCTAAAAATAAAGCTTTATCTTTTTCTATAAGTCTCATTTCAGTCTTGTCACAAATGTTGGAAAGAGAGTTTAATTCAGCTGCTTTGAATAGCCTGTTGCACAGTCAAGCTGTATGATCCACACTTTTTTTTGGACTCACTGTATAGTTAGGGAATTTGTAAATCAGAACAACCAGACCACTGAAACTGTGATTCCACTCAATTTGGCAGTCACTGTACAGAGAGAGAATATGCTGGCCAGAATGAACTGACTTTTCAGGAAATTTGTAATCGTAAATTCTGTTTCAACTGCCTGAGCTTTCCTTTGCTAAGGAGATTTTTTCCAAATATTTCAAAATAGTGTCAGTGAACAGAAGATCAATCATACTATAGCATAAAACAACTGCAAGAGCTCTTGATGGATTCTGCAATCTATACTAGATGTAATGTAAAGGCTTGGGGACCTTTCTGGACCAGAGACCAACTGTCCCAACAGACCTTGGCAATGCTTGGGCTTGTGAATGAGCTTTATTCAGTTTATTAGCATAGATGTAATCTAAGTGTCTGTTGAACCAGATATATTTTTGCACTGCTGAAATTGCATAACAACAACAACAACAAAAATTAACCTGCAAAATGAGCATTGCTAATGTTGCTTGTACAGGAATAATGAAGTACATTTGAGATTCAATTCCAGAGGTTTTATTCACTCTTCCAAAGTGAATTTTGTACTTGCAGATTTGTTTTGCTCACCTTGGTGCAAATTCATCAATGGTAAGGCCAGCTTTAAGTCCAGTTCTGCAGTACTCCAAGCCATCAGCTATAGTATAAGCTAATTCCAGAATGGCATCAGCTCCTGCCTCTTGCATATGGTATCCACTAATTGAAATTGAATTAAATTTTGGCATATACTACAAAAATAAAAGACAACAGTGTATGACAGCAGAAGGGGAAAAACATCAGACAATTGTACTATCAATGTTCGCAAATATTCCATTCTTTGTAGGCTGACAATACAACATATCTCCATTAAGTTGCGTTTGCAGGTGTGTATTTCAGCTGAATGAAGTCTCATTGTTCTTCTCTCCCAATACAGTAAAAATGCTTTTACCTTTTTGCGTTATTCATTGTGCTTATATTATCATTCACCATGATAAGCCTCTTTGGACTTGATTACAGGCTGTGTTCCACCTCTCCAATGGAATTGCAAATAAGAAAACATTTGGCACTATCGAACTTCCAGTCACAATATCAGGACTTCACTCCTTTCATTATCTCCTTCTCATGCTCCATTTCATAGCAGAAGTCTTTCAAGATTTCTTATCTCTTTGTTCCCACTTACAGCTGCACCATACTTCTTAACCATGTGGTTTCTTTTATTACTTTTTGTGCAAAAAATAGCATCCCTAATCCTTGTCTCCAAGCTTCCTTCCTTCCTTTCAGGCTCAGCCTCAGAGTCAAGGCTGCCTTACATTTGGCAGCCTAACTTAATAATCCTAAAATGCACACAGTAAGTGATTTGGGATCTTAACTTCTCCGCCCTCCTCTTCCCACAACCATTTCATTCTTCACTACAAGAAGTCTTCCTGTCTTCTGCCTTATTCTGCAAAGAGTTCTGCAAAGAGTTCTGCAAACTCATAGTTAACAAGATATAATAATAGAACTAAATACATTTAAACAATGAATACCTTTGAGGTGTACTGAAAGATGTCAGCAATAATCCGCATGGATGGTTCTGGGGGAAAAATGTATGTATTTCGGACCATGAACTCCTTCAATATGTCATTTTGGATCGTCCCCGTCAGTTTGGCTTGGGGCACTCCCTGCTCTTCTCCAGTTACGATGAATGTTGCCAACACTGGAATGACTGCCCCATTCATTGTCATAGAAACCGACATTTTCTCCAAAGGAATTCCATCAAAAAGGATTTTGGTGTCTTCCACTGTATCAATGGCAACTCCAGCCATTCCAACATCCCCTCGAACTCGTGGATTGTCTGAATCGTAACCACGATGGGTGGCTAGATCAAAAGCAACTGACAATCCCTGCTGGCCAGCTAGATGAAAAAAAAAGGGGGACGGGAAGAGAGAAAAAGAGAGAGAGAGATTGATTCCGAAGTGCTAAACAGGCTTGCTTTAAGAAATGGGCCTAATTTTATTTTACATCACCTAGGCTTGGATGATAAATCAATTTTTGACGTTCTCTCAGACTGTTCTCTCCCCAAACTTATCCAAGGTTTTCTAATCTATGCAGAATTTAAGCTTTAAATGAAAAAGCTTTTAACTGAGAAAAAATATTGTAGTCCTTCAACCTCAGCCACAGAATCAAAATGTGGCTTAACAAATTATTGAAGAGTAGTTCAGCCACAAGTTAAAAATGTGCATACATGGTCAGTATTGCGGCTCACATATGCTAATTGTACTTAGCTTAGCTGGTAACAAGTGTAGGTCACATTACCTCCTCTTTATCACAGATTAAACACATGCACACAGACTGATACCCTGGCTCTGCTCACAAATGTTGTTTCTTCCTAACGTGAAGTGCTACATTACTAAAATCCGCAGTAAGAGAAAGTTATTCATACAAAGCAGGGAACTGGGCAGTTAGAGCTCTGGCAGACTTGTTGCAGTGACCTAAAAGCAGTACCTGAAACTTCACTAAACACAGACGTTCACCAGTGTTGCTGTTCCTGAAGAACCTCTATCTGCTCCTTTTGCAAATCAGCTACTCAACATCAGCAGAACTCTTGTCGGATCCCAGATACTCTTTTTGGTCTAAAAAGCTAGGTGTTAGCTTTGAAGCACAGTGACAGCAGTTTAAATTTGTATCCAGTTCATTGCTCAGCCCATCGATAGGAACTTCAGTAATTCTGAGGCTGGATAACGAATTCTCTTCCAGCATTCCTCTAATTACAGAGCTATTTGTAATTAAATTATTTAAAATGCTTTACAAACAACTAGGCCAGATTCACAATCTATGCTAAATAATTCACTATCAATTCAACCATTAACACAAAAATAGGTCAAATGACAACATCACAGTGTCAACATTTGAATAAACATGAAAAATTCCTAGCAACAATCATTCTTGAATAACTGAGCAGTGCTGCCAACATATTCCAACGTTAGCTCTTTTGCTTGAGCAGAAAGTTTGAGCAGTAACACAGAGTATATTCACAAGTCTTTTTGTTGAAATGTTTGTTTGCAGATCTTTAATATTCTACATTTGTGATTTCTTAATTTACCGAGATTTTAATAAACAGATAGAATGAAAAAGACATACTTGCAAGAATACGACAGCAGCCAATACTAACCTGCTTCATCCTAGCTAACACTGGTAAGGAAACCAACCCCTCCCACCCCCCAAATATTGACATTTTGAGTAGGAAGGGCAGTAAAGTGGGACATAAAAGCTTCCAGAAGTATTATTCAGAATGCAAATTTCAGTGGTCTGCTGTTTTGACTGGTAAGGTTATAATTAGCCACTCTTCAAAAAGCTGCTAGTTGTAAAACAGCGCTGTTGTAAAACAAATGCTGCATTCTATCAAGATCAGACCACTTTTTAGTAGTGGTTTTGGGATTCATATCTGAATAGTAAATTATGATGATACGCTGGCTATTATCTAAAAGAACTGCTACAAAGCACAATGCTGTGCAGAAATACTAGGAAAACTGCTCTCAAATAAGGAAAATATCAAACTTAAGGAAGCTGGCTTTACTAGTATCCTACTCATATACATTTATATGAGTACATTTAAAACTTAACAATATGAGAGGGAAACCCAAAACGTCAGAATGCACTAATGCCAGAATTTTAACTAAGTGACAAAGTTCAGCAGATTTTTCCACTGCAAACCTCTCTCACGATCACAAAACTAAAGTGCTCCACAGTCTCCACTGGTTGGACCCTGGGATGCAGCCAAATTTTGTATCTGTCAGCGTCAAAGTAGAAGATCTAAAAATAGCAAATTACACATTCATTTTTCCATCTCAATGGCAAAATGAAACAAGGACAGTTACAGAAATGATCTAAAAAGTGCAACAGAGAAGAACCTAGCAGAAATCAGAACTCACAAGGCTGCATAATCACATTTGCGATGTAATTCTCCATGTGATTGCTTTGCCAGGCGATGTCCTCTACCAAACCAGCTGTCTTACCTTTAATGTTGTCCTTGTAGAACTTGTTGCTCTCCTCCACAGTGCTGAAGCCAGCATACTGGCGGATGGTCCATGGCCTGTATGTGTACATGGTTGGGTAGGGTCCTCTAGTGAAAGGTTGCACCCCCGGCAGCTCCTCAGGAAGGTTTTCTGTGTCCCTCTTGGAATACAAGGGCTTGATGTCGATGCCTTCTGGGGTGTGCCAAATTAACTCCTTCGGATTCTTGCCTTTCAGCTGCTTCTCAGCAAGGGCAGCCCACTCGGGGTGCAGAGGCTGCCTGTGCAGCGAACGCCATGCCAGGCGAGAGGCTGGAAGTTGTGCCAGGCACGTGCGGCGGTGGGGCCAGAGGCGCGAGAGGGCATCCTTGGCTCTCAGCATGTTTGCCCCAAGCAGGTTGCCAATAAGGGATAAGCTGAAGGAAATAAAATGCAGAACTCCATGTTTTGCACTGTTATATAAATCTAAGATGGGAAGAGCCAGTGTGAGAGGTTACTTGTCCCACCAGGCTCCTGACAGAGACAGGGGAGAAGCTCAGTAACTCGGGAAAGCTGAAAGCTCCCCTGCTGCTCCCCATCCCTGAGCTTTCTTCCAGGGTGCTGTGGCACCACGGCGAGAAGCTCCACACGAGCCCTTCAATACCATATATGCTACCTAAAATACATATACGAGACAGTGCGGGCAGAGGAGCAGCAGAGAGGCACCACCACCCCCCCGGCACCCCCTCACGGCAGCTCCGCACCGCCCCCGGGCCGCTCTCAGCCTCCGGGCCGGGCTCGCCCACGTACAGCGCCGAGCACCCCGGCTGCCACAGCCCCCCCTTCCCCAGCCCGCCCCCTCGGCGGCCTATAGGGGCAAGGGGGGCGGCCCCGGGGCTCGCTGCCCCTGCCCGCCCGAGCGAAGGGAGGTCGGGGCGTCCCGAGGCCCCAGCACGCGGCGCCGGGGCGGCCTCCCCCCGCTGCCCCCTACCTGCCGCCACCCCTCCGCCGGGCCCCAACGGCCGCCGGCGGCAGTGCGCAGTGCGCAGGCGCCCGCCCCGCCCCGCCCCGCCCCGCGCAGGGGGCCGGGCGCTGCAGTGCGCATGCGCCTGGCTGCGCGGGGAAAACGGTTTCCGAACGGCTCGGCGGTTTAATGCGGAGTCGGTCTCGGCGGGAGCGTTGAGGAGACGCCGGGGCGGTGGAGGAGACGCCGAAAGTGGTGAGTTCCGTAGCGGGTGGTTCCGGTGGGCTTGTGGAGGTCTCCTCTGTGTTACCGGCAGCAACAGGGAGCCGGAGGTTTGCAGGGACAGAGGGTGGCTGTGTGGCGGAGACTACAACTCCCGGCATGCGTCTCGCCCTGCGGGTGGGGGAGCGCGGGGGCTGGTGGGCAGCGTTGCATGCTGGGAGTTGTAGTCCTCTCCCGTGCTCGGTGATGGGTTCTGCTGGCACGACAGCCGCCGCCACGGCGATATGGCGCAGAGTCGTGAGGCGTCGTGCTGCGAGTTGAGGTTCGCGCTGGGAAGCAGGACCGCGGCCTCCTTGTCACGGAGTTTTTTAGTGTTTTCTTGGTGTCAGCCGTGGCTGTCGCTACTGCCAGCGTGAGKGCCTGTCGTGTCGCGACAGGGGGCTGCTGTATGCCGGTGAGTGGGAGCCCACTGTTTCCGAGCGGGCAAGAAGCGGCTTGAGGGAACGGTTGAAGTTCAGTAGGAATAAGTGCGGGTTTTCCTGCTTCAGTGGGACGAAGTGGGCTTGGCAGGAGCACCCCAAGAGCTGAGGGCGAGCAGCACCCGTCATGGGGGGAGTTGTCAGGCCTCTCCCTGGACGCTGAGAGTAGCAGGGTGACACAAGAGGAGCTTCTGCTTGGGGTTGCTACCTTGGGGCGGTTGGGGAGGTCTTGCCTGGATCCTGGCGCCCGATTTTGGATGCGGCACTTCAAGAATGATGTAGGAGTCCCAGGAAGAACAGTGGAAATAATCAGAGCTCTAGCAAACTTGGGGAAGAAAGACTACATTTGAGTCATTCTGCTTAGGAAAGAGAAGACTAGTGGGATGTAATGCTTACTTTCATCTTACTTTAATCAGCAGATTAGATGGTTCTGAACACAACTACAATTAAGTTGTCATTACTTTTGTTTGTCATGCAGACATGCTAGCTGTTAAAGTGGTGCAGAACACCCAAAGACTTCTCTAAAAGGCAAATGGAGACATTCTTTTAGTGGTCCTGCACTTAAACAAATACCCTGTGCTGTATAAAGCCTAAATGTTTGCATATTTCCTTCCTTTTCCTTGATGATGTGTGGTTTGTACTGGATTATAATTGCTGACTTTTTGTGTGTGTGTTTGGGGGGGTGTTTCTTCCTCTTCCTTTTGGTTTACAGATAATGAAACGCCGCTACACTTCTTCCAGTAAAACAGGGGAGACAGCTGTTGGGGGAACAGTAAAAAAATCCCGCAAATCAATACATCAACAAGGGTCTTCCAGCAAAGAAAAGGGAACAGATGGAGAAAGAAGAAAACAAAGTAAAAAAGGAGAGGTAATCACTGCTTTGGGTCAAACAGGTTAGAAAGCAACCCAGGAGAAAAGAGAGATTTTGCCCACTTTTTTCTAGTGGAGTGCATAGAGAATACCAGTATGGACGTTTCCTTAGAGATGCGCTGCTGTAGCTACAAAATCAGGAAACCAGGAAGCAATGTGTGCTGTTAAGTGTTTGACCAATAGAGGGAAGTACTGTCTGATAATTAACAAAAGGGCAAGCTGGCTTTGCATTTGAGTAGAGGGATAAAATCTGTGTTCCTTCAGCTCAAGTGAAGCTGATTTAGTTCTGGAGAATATTCTTTGCACATCTCAAGGTTGGCCTGGAGACCTGTCTATTGGAAAAAGCTTGCTTAACAGCTTACGTCATGAGCAACATTATCTCAAGATGTGGCTGGATAGGTGAACTTAAGCACTTTCTTGCCTTGTGCATTTGTTATTTTATGACCTTACTTTTGCAATGGGAGGAAATAAGAAGAGTGAATTGCTTTCCTTAACCTGCTTGAGAGGAATACTGTTTYCTGGTCCAGAAAGCCTTTCCCTGGTCAGTAGTAGCACGCTGCTGACAAGCGTTAAAATACCTTCACAGCCTTTTCTGTAGCAGAAGTAGCAAATAAGTGGTTCTGCAGCAGATGATGTTTCCCAGTTACCACATTTGCTGTAAATTTTTCTCTTCAGCAGACCACTCAGACAGTCAAATGGAAAGCTAAGGAACATAGGGACTATTCTCCTGCAGGTAGGAATATGTTCTTTCCTTATGTTTGTCTCACAGCAATTTAGTGTTTTGGAAAAACACTAAAATTAAGAAGTAATAACTGGTATGTTGAAACGATAGATGTATGAAATATGCCATTAAAATAAGTTTCATGATTTTTTTTCTAAACAGTAACAATGATTATTTGCACTACAGTTTTAGTCACTGTGCATTCATATAATATGTGCTGCATATGCAGATATTGTATACTTCGTTTGCAAATGGTGTTCTCTTGTTCTGGGTGCCTGTGATAGATTATTTTACATTTAACTCTCTCTTCGTAGGTCTTTGTCTTCTGTCTTAAGACTGGCATATGTGGTATTGAACATAAAAAAAAAAAAAAAAAGACAAGGCCCCTGCTGCATTGTTTCCCACTTTTATTTCATTCTGGGTTTTTTTGCTTATATCACCAATGATTTGGGGAAAATACCTGTTTAGAATGAAAGCTTTTATAGGAAAGAACCTTTTCTATTTTGTGCTTGCTACATAACACTGTATTTATAACTGTGAAGTACAAATAAGTACCACTTAATGTGGCCAGATAATGAGCTGATATTTTTGTGAGAAGGAAAAATCTTAGCTGATGCATTTTCGACCACCAGATAACTGAATTATTTACTACAAAGCTGTTCGTCCACATTTGATAAGTCCTAAAATTTTCCTTTTTTTTTTTTTTTCCTTCTACTAATACGAACAAAAGAAAATGGTTCTTCAAAAGAGATGAAGCTAACCAGTGCTGAAATAGCATCTTGGCAGAGTCTGTCAGAGAGCAGCAAGAAGTTTCTGGAAACTGTGATGGATTCAGTAATACTGTAAGTGTCAGGTACCCTGGTGATTCTTTTTTGTCTGTTTCCCTAAGCAATAAAGTAAAACACTTAATATTGCTTAAGCTGGAAAAGCGTTGAAGCTTTTTTGGACAATGGTACTGGCTGTGTATGTTTTATCCAGTATAATATAATGCTTTTTTTAATCTGAAGTTGGAAATTCTCATCTAATTTTTAAATTTCTCATCTGTGTTTACTTTGCTTGCTGAGATCTTTGTGTTTGCTGGCTCTCTGGTGAAAATTCTGCCTTTATTTTCTTTCCAGATCTGTTTTGTGCCAGCAAAGAGAGAGGAAAGAAGATGTTCAGAAACACCTCAATTTATTAAAAGAAAGGTAAAAAAATAAAATTTAAAAAAAAGGGGGGGGCAGGGATGAGGGAAGGGAATCTGGTTTACCCCATTATTTTGTACTGTGCTGGTAGAATTGCTCCTGGGAGCAATCACCTTTAAGAAGTCTTGGAAGGGAGAGTTGATGCAAAATCAAGGAGGGAAACATCTTGACAGTACAAGTCATACATTCCTATTTTCATAATACAGGATGCTGAGATTTTTCAAGACCTTAAAGGTACCTCCACGGAAGCTGGGCAACCTGAAGAGTTTCCTGAGTCTTCAAGTGGCAGAGAAACAAATGCTTGAGACAAATGAAGAGTCTTTGGTACAATTGCAGGTATGAAAGGCAAGAATGGGAACAAAATATGTGTCTTGTCTGTCTTCTGCTYGTCAGTGTGTTGTAACCTTTTAGCAGAGGGGGCTGCTCCCTTATTCATCATTGTCACCCACCTTCACTATTAAGCAGTGTGTCTTTTTGGCTGTTTTCTCAGTGATTCAGCTGGTGCTTTGGAGAAGGGGCTTAGAAGAGTTGAGAAGTCCTAACTATTCTATAAAGTACTATCAAGAGATGGAAAAAAGTGATATTTCTTTAATCCTGTTAATTTCTTGTTYTAGTTTTTTGTTTTGTTTTTTTCTCCCCTCCAGTCTTTAGGACAATTTGTGCGGGGACTCTTGCACAGTATTTTATACACCAATGGCTCACCATCTCTAGAGCAGTTTTTATTGTTGTTTTGTTTTTCTGTCTATTTTACTTTAGGAAGAAGTAAATGAAGCTGAGCGATCAGCAGAACACATAGATGAAACTATACAGCAACTACAGTACAAAATCCAGGTGCTCAGGAACCAGTTGGAGGAAGATGAAAAAAAGGCTAGGAAGGTATTTACAACAAATGGTGCTGCATTCAGCTAAGGAGAAGGAGTTTCCAGTGCTAGCCCATCCAAGCTGTTTCTACAGAGAGCCTAATATAAGGGAGGCCTCATCTACCTTTGGGAATGTACCTTTTCAATCTTTCCAACTTCAATTGCAAAGCTAAGCAATTTAGGGTTTTTTTTAGAAGTTGGATAATGGCAGCCATTTTTTTTTTTTTTTCCTACTTGCATCTCTCTTATTTTATTTTTTTATTTCTTCTTCTCCCCCTAGGTATTCCAGGAAGACTGCAGTGGAGCACTCAACCTTCCAGAACTCCCCAAGCACAGTTTAGAGTTACCCACTCTGCAGGTGAGCAGGGAGTGTATTTTCAGAGACACCTTGGGAGTGAGAAGGAGGGCAACAGAAAGTGCTTTTATCACTTAACCTCTTTAGCCAGAAGGGGCAATATATCTGAAAGGGTTTTTTTGTTTGTTTTTGTTTTGCTTTGTTTTTCATTCAGAACTATATGCTTGTGTGGGTTGTTTGCCTGTGTGTTTTTTCTTCTTTTCAGTCTAGAAAGCATGCCATGTAAGGATCACCTGTATCTTCCTAGTGACCCTATGGTACTAGGGAGCATGTAATCATTTCTGAAATAAATCACCATGTAACTGACGGAAGGAAGTCTGTCGCATTCTGTGTCTTTGATCTGTCTCTAAACTTAAAAACAGCTATGCTGTATTAGCCTGATGGAGTGAAATTCCTGTTGGAGTCAGTAAAATAATCTGTTTATTTCTGTTATTGTCTGCTATTCTTAATTTTTTTTCTTTCTTTAGGAAGAAATTTTGAAGATAAAAAATAAGAATGGTCTTCTAAAGGATATGAACACTATTCAGCAGTCAACTGAAATGAAGAACTTGTTAACCCTCGTTGAAAAGATCTATGAGAAGGTGGACCTCATTTGAGAAACCAGAATACCTGGAGTCTGCTTTGAAGCAAGATAACCTCTGCCAATATTCTATACTAATGCAGAACAACAGTTGTTGATCGTGAAAACAGTGATTTAGGTACTCCGTCAAGAAATTTTTTTGACCAGTGAGGACCTCTTCTAATGAAAATGTATATTTTCTTAGGGGAAGAGAGGAAAATGTGTTTTTGGGTTTATTTGGACATTTTTATAGACTTGGGCAATGTTTTCCATTGTATTTGGACTTTTATATCAAATCTGTAAATCAGTAAATGCAGTGCCTCTTATGAAACTAACATTCATATAAGAGTTAAATCCTCTTTAAACCTGAAGCACCTAGTGTAAAGATAAGTCTATCTAATGCTGAGTTGCAAATCCCCTTTCCAGCTTCATTATCTTTTTTATTAAAAAGACTTACACTGCAGGAGATTGAGTCACTTTATCAACTGTAGAGGATTTCTTTATCAACTGTAGAGGTTTTCTTACATTTTCAATTTACTGTTTAAAACAAGGCATTTACACCTGGTTTATGCATATGGGTGAAGAAAGCAGATGAGAACATTATGCAGCAAAATTCTAATCTCAGTTATGTACTCACTTCGTATTTCATATTTCACCAAGGGGAAATCATGTTTAACCAATCTGGTAGCCTTCTGTGATGGAATGCCTGGCTGGGTGGATGAGGGGAGAACAGTGGATGTTGTCTACCTTGACTTCAGCAAGGCTTTCCACACTGTCTCCCATAACATCCTCATAGACAAGCTCAGGAAGCATGGGTTAGATGAGTGGACAGTGAGGTGGATTGAGAACTGGCTGAATGGCAGAGCTCAGAGTTGTGATCAGCGGCGCAGAGTCTAGTTGGAGGCCTGTAGCTAGCGGTGTCCCCCAGGGGTCAGTACTGGGTCCAGKCTTGTTCARCTTCTTCATCAATGACCTGGRTGAAGGCACAGAGTGCACCCTCAGCAAGTTTGCTGATGATACAAAACTGGGAGGAGTGGCTGATACCYCAGAGGGCTGTGCTGCCATTCAGAGAGACGTGGACAGGCTGGAGAGGTGGGYGGAGAGGAACCTCCTGAAGTTCAACAAAGGCAAGTGCAGGGTCCTGCACCTAGGGAGGAATAACCCCATGCACCAGTACAGGTTGGGGGTTAACCTGCTGGAAAGCAGCTCTGCCAAGAAGGACCTGGGAGTGCTGGTGGACACCAAGTTAACCATCAACCAGCCATGTGCCCTTGTGGCCAAGAAGGCCAATGGTACTGTGGTGTGCATCAGGAAGAGTGTTGCCAGCAGGTGGAGGGAGGTGATSCTCCCCCTCTCCTCAGCCCTGGGGAGGCCACATCTGGAGTACTGCATCCAGTTCTGGGCTCCCCAGTACAAGAGGGATGTGGCACTACTGGAGAGAGTCCAGCGAAGGGCTACAAAGATGATTAGGGGACTGGAGCATCTCTCTTATGAGGAAAGGCTGAGAGAGCTTGGCCTGYTTAGCYTGGAGAAGAGAAGGCTSAGRGGRGATMTTATYARYGTGTACAARTATCTGAAGGGAGGGTGTCAAGAGGATGGGACYAGACTCTTTTCAGTGGTGCCCAGCGATGGGACGCRAGGCAACGGGCACAAACTGAAACACAGACGCTTCCATCTGAACATGAGGAAAAACTTCTTCACTGTGAGGGTGACAGAGTCTTCTTGTCTGGAGATATTCGAAACCTGCCTGGACGCGATCCTTACARTGTGCTCTAGGTKACCCTGCTTGAGCAGGTTGGTTGGACTGGGTGATCTCCCGAGGTCCCTTCCAACCTCAACCTTTCTGTGATTCTGTAATTGACAGGTATTCTTCAACATTAGAAAATGAAGTCAACTGTACACTTTCCCTATTGACTTCCATCTCTTCTGTATTTGCCAATGGTAGAATTTCTCCATTAAAAGATCCAGTTATTATAAAGCACTTTCTCTAGCCAAATTATCATCTGGAAAACTTAGCAGTGCTTTTGATATTGACTTACCAAGAAAACATTTGTTCATTTGTTTACATGTTGCTGGTACCCTTAATGAGGCATAAGGTAATTATCTCTATTCCCGTCTGAGAGATTAGAGGCTTTCTGTAGTTGCTATGTGTAGCAGAGGACAAATGGGTATGAAAAAGAAGYAGACAAGCTTATGATGGGTATATCCATCAGTGACTATTAAATGGTTAGGAAGCAGTACTGATACAGGAAGTCAGTGAACTGTTGACTTACTTTTAATTGTACGTGATGATACTCTGAAGGACAGGATACTGAGCCTGGATTATTTTTTGTTTAGCTGTTTGCAGCATTTCTTATCTTCCTACTGAAAAGGCTGTAATCGGAGCGCTTTTGCAGTTATTCCTACATGGTTAGATTTTTATCTTAGTATCATCAAACTGGCCTGATAGGAATGAACAAAAAGTCAGGCAAGGGACCAACAGGGCTGTAATTCTGCTGCCTCAAGTTGGTACTTGTGGCTGCTTAGGTAGGTTGATTTCCTCTTTGGCAGAATATGTCTCAGTTTAGTTCAGGTTCTTAACTTCTCATGGCATGAAGCTTAGCACTGAGCATGAATTTGACCTCTGAGAAGAAAAAAGATAATTATAAGTATGTGCAAAGCAGATCATTAATTGATACCAGAGAGATTAAACTTCTCAATGAAAAATTAAAGGTTCTTACTGGAGCTCTGTACTTTTGAACAAGCTGCTTAACACTGAATTAACTACGCTTACAAAGTCCCTCCTCCTCAGAAGGTGTGGTTGGCTCTTGCTTTGATTTCCGTGCTTCTCCAAAAGAAAGAAACAATAAAGCTTTTAGGAACGATATACCAGTTCGGATCAATACAACTATATTTTCAGTGCCAGTTTTTTTTCTACTACTCTGTCATTCCTCATGCAGAAGAAGCCACAAAGTGGATGCATTTTCTTATCTCCTAACTTCAAGCTCACCATTACAGTTTGGAAGGACGAGCTACAAGACTGATCAGGTAATAAGGTAAGCGATCAGTTAGTCTATCAGTGCAATATTTATTTTCAATCTAAATCTATTTCTAGGCGTAGAGTTATAAGAAACATCCTTCCATAAAAGTAGCCGTACACTCAAACACACATCAACATTGTGTTTAGATCTAGTTACACGCCTACTGACATAGCACTTTTGTGACATGGAAGCAATTTACCCCTTGGAAATGGCGAGAAAATGGAGTATAAGTTTCAAGAAAGGTGGATATGTACGTGTGATTGTAGAATAGGATTATTTTTTTTATTTATTTTTGTGTTTGGTGAAACAAAACAGGGAACTAGGGGACAGTTTGATACTGATGATAGATCACACTGATGCTGAAAGATTTTTCCTGTCTAAGGCACAAGTGTGTTGGTGTGACAATGTCAGCTTCACTACATTGTTCTGTTAATATTCCTCAGCACTGATCTGGTGAGCAAATTGCCTGTACAAATGTGTTGCTTAATGCTGTGGCTTATTCAGCCCTTAATTTGTCTTTTGAGGACATCAATAAGTGACCCAATTAGTGTTGACTGTTAGGATCTTTTCTTGTTACACAAATCCCTGTCACTTAGAAACTGTACTAAATGTTTGAAATGTAAATACAGCCTGGAAGTGAATTTCAAGCTAGGAAATGCGAAAGCCTTTGGAAAAAATATAAGCTGTAGAACGTAATAAATCTTAGAAGAAAAACAGATCAGTCCATCTGTATTTAAAATAAGTAAACAGAAGCCTTTTTCTATAGGTTACAGATCAGCCACAACCCAGCAATCTCAGAAAGACTCCTTGATTAATTTGTGGTGGAAGATCTGCTGTAAGGCTCATAGGTATGGCTGATTTATATCATCCATGCCAAGACCCTTCTATATTTATCACATTTAGTACTTATTTCCTACAAAATCATGGGAAAATCATGCTGAGTAACACCTACCCTGATTTTTGTCCGAGTTAGTTGTGATCTATCTGTTGGATCAGTCCCTTTGCAGCAGCCAGATGTGTCTAATAGACAAACATAGGATAGGAGGATGGATGACCACATAACCCTTTGTTACAGGATTTGTTGTTCCATCTGCAGTCTTGAGTTGTGGTTGATTGCAAGCTCTTTATTAGGCCAAAGACTGAAGGTGCTTGATGGCTATGATAATGTTACACTCAGCTTATAAAGATAAAATGCTGTAAGATGTGGTAGGATTTATAATGAACTGTAGCAAAAGAATTTTTTTTTTTTATGGATTGATATAGATTAGAGGAGTAAAAGAGACAATATTGGATGTGATACTTCCAGGAAATTTAGGATTTGAACTCTTTGCTTGGACATTTTAATTAAAGATTCATTTTTATTGCTTCTCTTTTCTTTGGCAGACCATAATTAAATTATTTTGGATGGGCTTGGTTTGAATTTGCAGAAAAGGTGGCAAGAAAACAAATATTACTGAAGCAGCTCTTTCACCAATAGGATTTGTAGCTGGCATTCTCATGGTAACTTCCCCGCTGAAGAGGTTACTCTGGAGGATGCACTGTACCAAATCATAGCCTAATAAATTACAGGCTGAATGAACATAGTATAAACTGCTCATTAGTAGCTAGTAAGAGAGCTCAGCCATATTTGGCTTRAAGAATTTAGTGGTAATGATTTACTTCTTATGGCTTTTACCAGCAAAGGCTAACATGATTTTTTGGGCAGACATGAGAAAGACCTCTTTGTGAATCTCTATATAAGATACCTGCCTAATGCTGCACAAGAAATCTGGGGTAGTAGAACAATAAATTAAGCCCAGGACTTTCTTACTCCAGCTTAGTCTGCCAAACACAATCCCATCTCATTGGTCTCTGCACATCCATCTGTTGAAAAAAAAATCTTTATTCCCAAAAAGCTTTCCGTAGGAAAATGCTGAAAGGGAGGACTTGTAGAAGTTATTGTGTTTTATGAAATTGTCAGTTATGTCACCCAGTTCCCACACGTTATTGTTTTTCTACATTACTCTTCACACCTTGTCTGTGTTTCCCAAGCAGATCTACAGGGAAGATGCTGGTGCTGAACTGTTCCATTAAACTGCAGATACTGGAGAAAATGTTAAGGTGGAGCTTCCCTGAGTCCCTCAAGGTAACACAGAGCTGTCTTGTCTTTTTTGTGCTATTTTACTCCACAAATCAGGACATTCGTCAGGGAATCAAAGTTGTGGGAAGATGGTTGTGGCTCTTATGGACTGGCTGATGTTGTTTAGATGACTACACTGGAGAGATCTGTTTGGTTTGGCTTACTAAACCAAATTCACATACTTAAGAAAGAAAGAAGCAAACCAGCCTACCCCCTCTCCAAAGCAACTAGAGTTGCTATAATTGGGCAACAGTTTACCTGCATGGTAATATGCCTTACTGGTGTGTGTGTATGTATGCATCTATGCCATATGCGTGCCTGTATTTGAAAATCTAAATGTATGCTTTCAGCTCTGTGTTCCTGGTTCAGTCGCTGGTTTATAAGGGGGGATGGCAGGTGCCACATTAGTGTGTCTCAAAACTGTCTTTCTTCCCTTGACTCTTTATCCTGCAGGTTTATGGAGCTGTGATGAATATCAACCGAGGGAATCCCTTCAGGCAAGAAGTGGTGGTGGACTCATGGCCCGACTTCAAAGCTGTTATCACCCGGCCACAGAGGGAGGTAGATTGAGGTGTTTTTTATCTTTGTTCCTGAGCTGTGGATCTGACAAAGCTTCCTCTCAGCTTTGAGAGCTTTGTGGATGGGGCTAACTTTAGCTGGAAATGGGTGGGAACCATAAAATGTAATAGACCATCCCAGGTGGATGCCAGCACAAAGGCCACTTTAGGGAGTGTTGCTTTTTACTGAAACATACTGACCAGCAATTTTAGGCTAATCAAAATTGTCTATAAAGTGCATGCTGTAAGTGATTGTAAACATYCTGATTGCACTGTCTGAAGAATAACTTGCATAGCTTCTGCAGAGATAGGTTTTACCTGCACTCATGCCATTGACTGCACTTTCCCAGGTTTCTTTGGTRTCTCTAGATTTTGTGTAGGCAGACAGAAAGAAGAGCTTGTGATAGGGCAGATACAGCTTCAAGGTGAATGAAGGGTCTTTTCAGATCTTTTGTTTCATGACAGACCATGGTAAGGAGAAGCTGGGAAGGGGCATTGCTTCAGCCCTCTCTGTTCACCATTGAAAAGCAATCTAAGTTGCATGGATTTGTATTAGGAGTGGTGGATGCCTCCCCATGTCAGGCAAGGAAACAAGCTCTTGTTGGTCTGTAGTTTCACATCAGGTACTGCAGCTCAGCTCCTTGTGCTGTTAAATCCTTAGCACGCTTTCTGGGACAACCAGCTGTCTCCCCAGCAACTCCTAGGTTAGCAAAACAGGAGACAGCACAGGCCAAGGGCAATCCCCAATTGGCAGTTTGGATATAGCCACTCTGTTTTGGAGACTGAGACTTTAATAGTATTGACATGGCCCGACTCTGCTATTTCAGCTCGGGGACAGACAACAGGCCTTGGTACTATTTTGTTTACCAGAAGAGATGTAGTCTAGGTATCCTGACCTTGGGGAGGTAAATAACACAGCATTGGTTTGGGGAGAGACCAGTAGAAGGGGTGAGCTTTGATTAGGATTAGGCAAGAGTTTCGAGAAACTGCTGCCAGGCCTAAGTTACCATGCCTGTATTTAGTGACTCCCCTGGGTACATGAGAGCCTACTTCCTTTGCTGCTGTCTGCTTTTAAGGCACTGTGGAGAGCAATAGATATTTCTGCTCTCTTGCTTGAGAGTCACTGCTGAAAATACCAAAGTAAGCATCCTAAAGAAGCCACTCTGAAGCTCCAACTATTTGTTGTATCTGTGGGGTTGGGTTTTGGTGAGTTTTGATTCCAATGGGAAAGATGCAGGGGAGAGGGGGAGAATTTGTAATTCCCCCATGTTTTTTCTCCCCAGAATGTCGTGGATGACCTTGACCATTACACCAACGCACATGCAGTTTTCTACAAGGAGCTACAGGCWTACAAGGAGCTACTGGAAAACACAAACACTATCAACTGGGGACAAATTTTTCAGATACAAGGTATAGTACAGCTCTGCTTTGTTTAGAAAAGCAGAATAGTTGAACTAGCTGGTTGGAAAAGTCTTAAGGCAGTGTAGATCCTGTCATTCTACTTCTTGTATTTATGTAAAGTACGAGATCCAGGATATGGCTTCTCTTGCTTTTGAATTTCATCCATGTTGTATTCGCTGTCACCGTCTCAAGTTCTACTTACTATCTCAAGTTCTACTTTCAATTATTTCCTTGCTGGAAGACATATTTATTRTTTTTATTCTTTTGGTCATAGGATTCTGTAGATGACATACAGACTGAGCACTAGTGATTGTGAATGTGATAACTAGAGGTCTTTTGAAAGTCAGTGGTTGGAAGCCAAACCTAGACAAGATCGAAATGGGAAACAAGAYTGAAATTTTTAATGGTGAAGGTTACTAATTAGTAAAACAACTTGCCTGTGCAATAGGTGAATTCTCYGTGACTTGAAATTTTTGTATTAGGCCTGAGTAACTTCCTAAGGCTCTAACTGAGTGTAAGAGTTAGGTGGGAAGGTCACTGGGAGAGGGTCTGTGTGTGTCATGTTGTTCTGGTGATCAGGTTAGATGAATAGTGTGGCAGCTTCTGATCTTCAGTTATATAAAGCTATGGCCAGAGTGTGGAGAGAATCTTGTTAGTAATTTTGGAGGTCTCATATATTCATATATTCATATACTTTAAAAAGAAAACATATTTTGAAAATAAAAGGCGTAATCTTGAGCTTTTATTTTCAAAATATGTTTTCTTTTTAAAGTGTCTCAGTGTTTAATTTTTTATATACACAGGGCTCCAGGATGGAATATGTGAAGTATCTAGAAGTCTGGCTTTATCTAAGCAGGTAGATGTGAAAACATCTTCTTTCTGGATGGTTACCTATTCAGACCCGGATACACTGCCAGATGTCAGATGTCGGTATGTGTAATCATGTTGATAAATCTTATTGCTATCACAATATATTTACATAAAGTACTTTTGCATCAAAATAATAGGAAGACTGCCGGGCTTTCYCTGTGACTGAGCCAAAAATTGACTGGGGAATGACTTAGGAGAGGAGGACTACTACCTTAAATATTTTTCAAGGTTTTTCTTTAATCAGTGTATTGTTTTTGCTGTTTTATATTCCAGAATAGTTCCCATCCCTTCCTCTCTTGGCAGATGAACAGCTTCCAGAGGTCCCCTTTCCATCTTCTTTGAGTTTCCTGTGTTGAAGCTCCTTAGGTTTCCTAGATGGATCTGGGATTCCTGCAAAGTTTGTTTTTCAGAAGAGGGCCTTACTGAACTGTTTGAAGGCCTTCTAAGTTTTCTAATGTCCCTCTGCTTATCAGATATTGGCCTGCCATCCGAGAGGAAGAGTAGGTGAACCAGAGACTCAGTTTTTCCTGGAATTTCTGAGCAGTAAATTTGAAATCCAGAGAGAATCCACCAGTCTGGGAGGCTGAGACATTAGAAATCAAATCCCTTCCACTCTCCTGTGGCAGCTAGTACGACACTTGGGCTACTTGCCTTCCTTAACATGTTGTCCACTCTTCCTGCAAGGATTAAGAACCCTCTGGAGTGTGCCGTGTGTACTTAGGATTTCACATTTACAAAGACCTAAAATAGTCAGGGGTAGCATAGTGCAGAAAACATTTTATTCAGAAGAAACAATGCGATTTAAAAACATCCCAGGAAGGAGTTTAAAACCTTATTTAAATTAGGTTGTTGCTAGGACTGGGATAACTTGTCAGTGACTTACACGGGAAATGTGGAGAGACCCTCCCCTACTCAGTGATTTCCAGACCTCCAGCCTAATGAACTCAGCTGTCTTTGATTCCCCTTTCTGCTGTGCAGCTGGAAACCTATTTGGCTGGAGAAGGTGTCTTTAAATCTAGTGCAGYTGCTTGGAGAATATTAGGAACAACTTTCTGCCTAATACATTTACTGTACTGTTTCTTAGGATGGACCCTAATTTAACAGTGGCTTGTCTGGACATCTCCCATGCCAGCCTGCTCAATGAAACCTGGTCGCGGGGAGGCAATCCAAGGTGCCAGCAGTACCTTGCTAACCTCATTTGCTGCTTCCCCAGTGTCTGTGTCTTGGATGACAAAGGGTCTCCCATCTCCTGGAGCCTGACAGACCAGTTTGCCACCATGATTCACGGTTATACTCTTCCAGAGCATCGGAGGAAGGGTTATAGCAGGCTTGTGACTACCACTTTAGCTAAGAAATTACATAGCCGGGGCTTTCCGGCACAGGGTAATGTCTTGGAGACGAATTTGCCATCTATAACTTTGCTGAAAAGCATGAATGCTCAGTTTCTTCCCTGCTCATTCTTCAGAATGATTCATACACCTTTTCATTTTTTAGCTAAACCTCACTTATAGTTCTACACTCGATTCAATTCTTTGTGCACTATAGGAATTATTTGGTGACATTTAACAACTTGAGTTACATCAGAAATCAGACAAGATGATCCTGYGTAAGCCTAAAATCAAACATGGTAATTGCTTGCGAGTTCTCTGCTTATGGCAAACTGCTTACGGCAAATCCAAAAGACTTAGGAATGGATGTAAGGTTAATAGTTTTGTTGTAATTCAGCTGTACTTGATATTTCCTTTGTACTGCCTCTGACTGAAGAATTATTCCTTCTGTATAACCTTTGTATAACCACTTTCTGGAATATCTACAACAGAATCCTTGGACATCTCTAACACCATCTGTCTCACTTGATGTCAGGCCTCAGGCCTCTCCTTTCCYGAGAATGACTTAAAAGAGATTAATCTGTGAATTTAAGAAGCAGAGAAACCTGTAAGATTAATTAAAAAATAATTTAAAAAATTAAAATTGAATTAAAAGAAAAAAAAGCTTTAGTAAAGAAGTCTTTCAATATCCAATACAGGGAAAAGTCTGTCTCCTTTCTTCACTGTGTCTCCTTTATGATCAAGGTCATGTATCTGTGTCTTATACAAGCACATTTTATACAAAAGGATATCTATCTATCTGTCTCTCTCTCCCTCCCTCTCTATCTATCTATCTTTTACTCATAGAAAAGCTAAACAAGCAAAGGCTGGAAACAATTTTTGCAGATTTTAATTTCAACACATAGGTGTTTTATCATAAGCCAGGAGGGTTAATCATCATCCAGGTTATCCAGGCATCCATCAATTCTATGAGTAAATGACCAATATAAAACACACCAATATAAAACTCATCTAAAATTTGGCAGACAAAAACTGTGTGATGTTTACATTGTCTCTCAGTCAAGAGAGCCCAAGTAGAGATGTATCTTTAAGGGAAGTGACAACACTTTCTAGGGACACAGGCATCTACCCTTTGCTAAATCCTGAATGCTGTTGATGAAATCCTGGTCTCAGTTGTATGAATGAGGGTTTTACATAGGTMCCCTGGGGCTGAATTTTCACCCTTTTTGATTTGATACTTAGAGGATTTCCTATCTGCATTATGGCTGAACTACATGAGTCTGGAGAGTGCTTGGGAGCAACAGTAAGGATGCTATAACAGAAGGCTCTGGGAGGATGCACGGAAGTCCTGTATTTGCCAGAGCTGGTAGGACTTTTGTACAAGAGACTACTGGGAGAATAAAAATATGACTGAGAGGTTGTTTCTTGAGGAGCACAACCAGAAAAGCCAGGTTACCTATCATATAAACTACAATAGGTGCTTTATATGTTTGGCCAAAGGCATCTAGTGCCCAAGTGTATCCTTCCTGATCAGCAGCTGCTGCTCCAGAAGACAAGTCTCCCATCAGTCACATTTGCTAGCTCCATGTAGATCTCTCTAATATGCCATAGTGTCTGAAAAGATCCTGGGGAAGGATGCAGCTACTGCTGAACAAACATAAGTGTCTGCTTAGGGTAAGTTGAACCACTATCTAAGCTTCCACTGACTCTGTTGAGCAGATCTCTATTGACTAATGATAACATAGACACTTTAGGCTCTACTCACTTGCTTAGACATAGGCATCTAGCCCCACTTCAAATGCCTTAGTATATATGAGACATCTTCAGGTTGTTCAAAGGACAGATGGGAGACCAACACTTTTCTGGGTTACCACTGGGCACTAGCTGTCTTAAACCATCTCAAGCAGTGCTCGAGATCTAGACAGCTGAAGTCCTAAGTGTGCATGYAGACACAGTCAGACACAAAAATTTATTTGTCTAAATTTGTAGCTGAATCTTGCCCAGTTGCATGTATTTTTTAGCTAAGTATATATCTGTCGAGGTGCTACCAGCACCAGTCAGTATAATGGGAAGAGCAGCTCTGAAGGTTTTTCTTGCTGGAGATCACGGTCTTTTGMTAATCAAGGGAAATGTACATTAGAAACATTCGGCCATTTTCTCCAGTTGTTGCTGGGAAAGTAATTTTTTTTCTTCTGATTGCTGACCTGTGATTGTTTTAGATGTTTGATGAAAGACAGGTGTGTGACCTTGTATATCAAGTGATTATCCCAGTCTTGTGATTTCTTAGCAGAAATGTAGGATGAGAAAACATGCTGGAAGTAAAGCACAATTTAACTAAAGAATGCAAATTATAGTGGATAACATCATGAGTGTCAGACTCAAGGATTTAAATTAGTATGCAGTGAAGGGCTACAGGTAACCCTGTAAAAAGGGATGGGGCCTGGTTTGATATGCTTCCACCTGGGAAGCTGCCACTGATGTATCCACGCAGCAAATTTTTTAACTAGTTTCCTGACCTGCATCTGCAAGAGCTATTTCACCCAGATATGTCATGTTGCAGCTTTGTTTTGCCCTTAACCTACTTGTCCTTTCTTCACATTGCTGCTATGTTGCCTCCCTGTCCTCCTCCACTAATTCTACTTCCATGTAGTCCCTTAGCTAAGAAAGGCCCTCTGTGTATGAGTTGCACTGAGATTCAGCTGAGTATGTACTACCATTTTTTTGCTGAATCTTAATGCTGAATCCTCTAGGTCTGGCCCAAACCAGCTTAACCAAGATCACACAGAAAGACAGACATAGTGTAAAAAATTGAGCCTGGGTCAGTTGAGACCCAAGCTAGTGCTTTAGCCACAGGCTCAATAGCAAAGTCCTGCTTTTATTTCCAGATCAGTTACACCATAACAATGCATTAGCTTTGTGAACTTGTTAAGTAATAATGAAATAAATACTTAAAAAAACAACCAGCTCACCAAATACTATGTTGTCCTTAGCAGGGAATTAAGTAATGAGTCAGTTCCACTCCATTCTCTCTACATGGTGCGATAATAGCTAATACAATGGGGTTACACAATGTTGGCTTCTACCAAGCATTGCACGTTAGAGTGTCCAGGAAATAAGTTTGTTGTCATACAAAGCACTCTGACAGACATTTATGTTTATGTATCTAGGGATGACTCCACTGAAAATCTCTAATTCTGGGAAAATAAAATTGTCCTCCATCTGGTTTCTGTATTAGGGTATAATGCAGATTCTCACTTATCTCAGTAGTGCTGAAGTTCACTTATTATAAATTAACAAGGCCTCCTAAGTCTGAAATTATTTTCTTTGTGGTTCCCACCAGTTTTCTGTGAAGAAAAGAGAAGGTAAAGCTTGCTGATTGGTTAAGTTGGATCTACAGCTCTGTGTAAACCAGCCCGCATGCATCATATCCTGGTGAACCTGACCCTAGAGCAGTGAAACATCTGTCGGGTGGGCCTCTTCCACTGCCCTGCTGATGCAAGAGGTAGCATTTGAAGCCCTCCCTATCCATGTCTGTCCTCCCCATCTCCTGAAGCATAACCCTATTCAATACAGCAAGAAAGAGTGATTTATGCCAGCTGCGAATCCAAACTGTGCTGCTTTGTTGCTAACAGCCAGATCAATCATTACATGATTATTCAATCCAAAAGAATGGGTCATTTGCTTCCTGCTTTTCACAGGCATATTAATTTCCACACGTGGGTGTGAGATTAAGACAACACTCTCCTGCCTCATGCTCCCCTGAGGTTAGATCTGTTTTTGCAGCCCAGCTCTGGTATTGCCCTTCCACTACATCTGCACTCCCCTGGGTCCAGTCACTCTGATCTGGGATTAGGGGCCCAGTTGAAAGGTGTATTCCCCCAAAACAGCCTAGTGCTGTGATTTTTCCCTTGTCATACGATACAGTGGAGTAAGTCAGAGACCACCAGCTTGCTTGAGTATGAGAAACCTCCTTGGGGCTCAGATAAATGAGTTTTATATTACAGTTTGCTCAGGCAGAATAGTGAAGACACTGATAAGTAGTTGYGAGTGCATCAAGGTCTAGGCTGACTCTGTTTCAGAATAATTGGCACTGAAAAAATTTGATTCTGCTTCTTGAGTTTGTTATAATAGGAGATTTGTTATAGACAGGATTTGTTGAATGATGTCAGATTACCGTGGCAGGTCTATTTTTATGTATAGTTGGAACAGTTTAAATTTAGATAAAAAGTAATAATAATTACAAAACTGTAGCAAGAACTCTATCTTCTGCTTTGCTCATTAGGTGAATTTCTGTTTCAGTGCACCAAGGCAGAATTTTGGCATACATCTGAGGCATATACAAAAAAAGCTTTTCAAGCTTTATAGTAAGAAATGTCTAGGCCATTACAATAATCTCATCTCCTCCTTGTACAACTGTATGCGAAGAGCTTCACTGTGCTTTTCTTAAGGTGGAGAGAATCCTTCCTCCTACTTCTGCAGGTGAGCACTGGCAAGCTTAGTATCTYGGAGCTGAAGAATGATGTCAGGTCAGTTCTCCATAATGGGAAAAAGCACTGCACAACTTTAACTATGAGTCAGGCCCCAAATCTCATAGGTGATTGTTGTTTAAAGACTTTGCATGCTCATGAATCCATCAGCAATGGAAGACTCTCAAAAGTCTAAGTCCCTATTAAGAAATTATATTTTATTTACAATTTCATTAGTCTAAATCACCCAGTGAATCCCCAGGCCTCTGCTGACTGGAGTAAAGTGCATGTTTTGCAATACACCGTTTATACAGTGAGAAGTCCTTTTGTAGTTTTCTGCTAGATAACATAAGCTCTTCCCACTCAACATCTCATCTCTGACACATTTTTAGAGCTCTGACTKTTTTTGCAGCTTTTTTCAAATTTTCAGCAGATTGTCTTCTCCTTTCTAATCTGAAGTGTGACTGCAGTGGGTAATACAACATGGATAATGGACCATAAATATGGTACAGAAAGCACAGTTGGGGCAAAAAGCAATCTCAGTCAGATCTGTTGGAGCATAGAAATTATTTGTTTTCCTGTCCAGTTACTATTCCAAGACTCAGGGAAGAAGCACAGTTATGGTGAAAAGATCTGTGAATCCAGTTGGTCTTAAGCCTGCTGGGAAGAAAAGCTTTTAGCTATGTGTATCCTGTCATGCAGTAACCTATACTGTGGATACCTCAGAGCTCACTGACTGCAAAGCATTGCTCTTGAAAGTACTGAAGTCTCTTGGATGAGATGGGAACATGGACTTAATGACAGTGTTTTGGAATCTGATTTTATTTCCAGATACATTTCCAAACCAAATTCCAGAGGACATTCGTAACTTTTATGATTTCTCTAGGTTTCTGGTATTGTATAAATTAGTTCTGGTACCTTTGGAGGACTACCCCCTTTTCTAAAGATATGTTTATGTCCTGGTCTGATCACTTCCTCCAGTACCTTGCAGAAGATAGTTTCAAATGGGAGGAGTCATGTTTCACAGGGCATCTGGTCCAGTACTCTCTGGTTCTCTTTTGCACTTTAAAAATCACTAGACTTTATTATTTAGTCAGTATTTGTTAGCCTTTCATGTTACAACCTCCAGTTATAGTGTGTCTACTTACCCATCTATCCCCCGAGACAAGCAAAGCAGTGATGCAGCAGCAGTTTCCTTGGGATAATTTGCCTTGTGAGCAATGTTTCACTGTCACGGAAACTGCTTCCACCGCACTCCGCTGGTGCCTTCTGCTCATGATAAAGTACACTAGAAAGCATCATGCCATACAATATCATCTAAAAAGCCTGGATCTTAGCTCAAAGCAGACCTCCACTGGGAAAGAGGACAGCGGGAGACTTATCGTACCACCCTGTCAGTGAGCTTTGACCTTGGGAGGTATTGTGCTTTCTGTCACACCTATGTCAAAACTGTGTTTGAATTCATCTGAATCCAAAACCAGACTGGCTAAAGCCTTGAGCAGCCTGGTCTGACCTCACAGCTGACCCTGTTTTGAGCAGGAGGTTGGCCTAGAGACCTCTTGCAGTCCATTCCAACCTGAATTATCCTATGGTCCTATGAATCTATTTGTGTTCCAGTTTTGCACCACAATTTTACTTTTTCAAATTCAGCAAAATTTGAATGGGTGTAACTAGAAGCAAGATGTGAGTGTGAAGGGAATATCTGTGTTTATAGTTGCTGTATTCTGGCGAATTTGCTATATACCTCTAGTATTTGGGGGATATCTCTGTGTAAACATGTTCACAGCACTGCTGGTAAGGTTCCTCACAGCCCTGAGTTAAGATTCAGTCATTAAATACTAATGGGCGACTATTTATATTTAGGTTTAAGCTTGTGTTTACCTACTGAACCTACTGAAGGGGCCATGTTTACAGCACCTCAGAGGAGTCAGATCCAGAATAAAAGGAGTCCTATTTCTTCTTTTCAAAAGCAGATTAACTAAAGCCTGAGGGAGAACCAGCTTTGGCAAACCTGTTTGATGAGGAAGGACAACAGAAAGGTGGAACAGAGCCAAAAGTAGAACAAAGACTCCAGGTGTTGGAAAGGGACTGTGTAAAGCTGTGAAGGTTCCTGAAGTCATCTGGGAAACAGAGAAAAAGAGAGCAAGGAAGAGAAAGGGGAGGGGAAAGAGGGTTTGAGGGGTTAGCCTGCTGGAGAGGCAAGGCTGGACTTTGTACTTGAGAAAATGACCCAATGGCCAAATAACTGCCAGGGAGGCTCTGAACAGCAGCTGACAAGTTGCTAAAAATTCAACGAATATGAGCTCTGGCTTCACATAGGTACAAATCTTCACATATTACCCAGCTGGCTGGCTTGCTTATACACGCTGCTTTTCTTCCTCGCATCTGTTCTGGCATCACTAGCGGTGTGATCTAATGGGTTAACTAAAGATAGCTCAGGAGGGTTCGTAAAGGTAAACAGCTTACATACAGAGACCTTTAGAAGGGCCAGAGTTGCTACAGGGCTGGATGCCTGCAGGTCTGGGAGAAGGTTGTGCTCAACGCATCCACTTGCCAATTCCAGGGTGACATGACCTGCAGTGCGTGTGTCTCACTGGATAGCACTAATGCAGGGCCTCTCCCCTTGCTAAATCTATGCCTGGAGCAGAGTTGGAGGCAAAAGTGCTCTTGCACAACGGATTTTTAAATATCAGCAGATCCTGGACTAGAAATTCCAGAATTCTCTAAAAGGAGCAAAAAAGGTGGATTGAGACATTTCATTTTGCCAATATGCAAATGTTCCATTATTAATTTAGCTTTTTAAGTTTCATATTGCCTTTAAATATATGAATGCACAAACCAGTGCAAAGCTGAAGCTGCTCTCACTTGTATGTGCTGTGCCATTTGAAACACAATGTCTGAGTCACTCATGCAGGGCTGGCAGATATGGTTTCAGAAAACCGTGATATGATTCTACTTCCTCAATTTTTTTAAATTTCGTATATTTTTTGAGCAAAGCATGCATTTCTGACAGGAGAGAGCTAGTGGCCTAAGACAAAGAGAATTTCTACATGGTCACAGAAAAGCGAGAATTGCAGGTCACCATAGTGCATATTTCACGATTTCTGAACATATCAAGAGTATAATCCTTGTCTTTGGCAAGTCCAGGTAAATTCTGCCATTGCCTTTGTTGGGACAAGGTTTCTATCTCTATATTCTATCTTATTCAACCCAATTAAACCATTTTTACACAAGCTATGTAGATGTTTTATTTACAGAGAGAAGAAATAATTTTCAAGTATGTACAACTAGTGGGTGTTTGATCTGAAGAGAGAAAATAAACATCTGATAAATTGTGATACCTCAACAAAGAGCCTGACGTGGTCATACGATACATGATCCTGCCATAAGAAAGGCAGAATTTCAGGTTGCCTAGGTAGTTAAATCTCTTGGAGGAAAAAGCATGGTCTGTTCAGAGAAGACTGTTGACTTTCCAGTCAAAAACCCCCGTTGTAAAGTCAAGGTAGGGGAGCTTACTGAAACATTAATATGAGCTTTGTAGCTTCTGTCTGCTTCACTTCTGAAATGTGTTTATGAGAAGAAAGTCTCATGGAAATGGATTATCTCCTCCTTCTACTCTTAGAAGTAGTACCAGTCAACAGAAGAGCATAAGGTTGAAAATCCACSTAGTCCATTAAGAATGTATATTTGAGACTAGGGATAAGGCTCTTGTGTGTTAAAGGCACAGATTCTCGATCTTCCTCAGGTGTCTGTTCAGTGCTTCTGTAATATGCCTCATTATGATAACTTGGTGTCTAATGTCTAGTTTGAATCTCTTATTACCATTCAAGCTTTTTGCTTCCTGTCCTATTCCCAGTAGATATAAAGAAAAGTTTTTCCTTTCCTCTATGCAGATACTGACAGCACTAAGGACTTTAACTCCTTCACACTGCCTTCTGCTTTCCTTACCTCTGTCACCTTTAGTGTTTCCAAGATAATCATTACTGTTTTGAGAATATCAGCCAATACTTTCAGGGCCAGGACCTTGGCCAAGCACTGGAGCCTGATTGTCCCTGCTGTTGAAAGGTGAATGGTCTTTGCTACAATTATGGCCCAGCAGACTTGCTTGTTAACCCAAGAAGTTCCTGGTCATGGTCTGGGGTCTAGCACGGACCAGGGACTGTTCTTATGAGGTGGTTGGGGTGCAGTTACCCTGTTTTAAGGGTTAAAGGAGTTCAGTAGTGTGAATGTGATGGACCGTGCCAGCTGGCCTCAGGAGATACAGGAAAAGTTTCAAGAGACAGAGAATCCAGCACTCTTGCATACGTTTTTCCAACAGTTAGTTATTCTTGTTGGATATGCCCTTTTGTCTGAATGTGGGAGAAGTCAGAGAGGCAAAGCCATGGGAGCTACCATGAAGAAGTAGAAGTATCAGGGAATGTCATATGTGCAGATCCAAACCCATCTGACTGCCCAGACTGAACAGCTCTTCTGTACTGGGGAACTGAAGCTCYGAATTTCCTGCATCCACCACAGAGGCTTTGAGGTGCTTATTCTTAACTAGGATAGTGCAAAGTAGGCACAGCTTCATGGTCCATAAATGTAATTGTAAATCTGGACTTGGGAGCCTTCCTGGGGAATATGCTTTCAACAAATACACATTATTAAGTGAAAATTAAAGTAAGAAGGTGAAAGCTGAGGGTCTTTATTATTTTGTCCCCAGGAAGTGTCCTCCCAACAGTAATAAATAAATAAATAAATAAAAGAATGCCACCTTGTTTTAGAGGTACTGGAAGCCTTCATTATGATGTAATGTTATGAATGATTTTGGCCAAAGAATTAAGAAGGCAGAAATCATGAAAATATCATTTGAAAATTTTTGAAACAAACAGATGCAGATTACAACTCTAAGAACGTGTTTCAGCGCAGATTTTATAGGTTTTTGGGACAATGTTAAACCCAACAGCAGGGGTGAGGTCCAGGTCTGAAGAAGAAACTCCAGGGGGAGGGTGGAAGGTGAACCGCTGCAGGAGGCTTGTGAAGAAGAGGAAGAGCTCCGTTTTGGCAAGAGTCTCACCAGCACAGATCCTCCGCCCTAGAACAAAATATGGAACAGCCATAAGAACATCAGTAGCAGCTGCTTCTTCAATGGTGGGAGGGAATAAAAACTTCTGAGCAGCTGTAATTCTGAGGAAGAACAGCAGGAATCCATAACACTTGGAATGTTATATCCCAAGTATGCATAAAGAACAAGCTAGCTCTTAAAATTTCGCTGACCAGTAAACCAGAGAATGGAGGATACAAAAATCATCTGAGAGAGAGGAGACTTGATCTTCAGAAGTATCATAATAAAGCCACCAAGTGATTTTTTTTCTTTTGCTTTGTCTAAATGGGCTGACTATATGCTTATATTTGGGCAGAAATGTATGGAAATGCCATCTGAATTTCTTACTTCTGGTTTTCAAAAAATTTGTATTTTTCTTCATTTTCAGATTTTGACTTTACTCAGGGTCAGTTTGCAATTTGGCTCCCACACCAACTTTGGAAGGCTTAGCCTAGTCACAGGGAATTTGCTTGAATTAAATTTTGTCTGAACAGACCTTGGAAATTCACCAATGCTGGCTAGGGAGGAATAGAGGGGGAAAGTGGTGGAGATAGTCTATGGAGCCCCTAGTATAAGCTTGTCTTCAAATGCACAGTGAATATATGTTTTTTTCAATTCTGGTCATATTCAGCAGCTTATAAATTTTCTTAATCACAGCACAATGATGACACACCTGAATTAATAAAGGCATGAACTAAGACGATTTTTCTCCCTTCTGTGACAGAAAGTGGAAAATGAGGAGTTGCTACATGGCCATGCTATGAACTAAGCCTTCAGGGAATGCCCAGACCTGACACTTCCCGAACATGCTTTTGGCTGGCGCATGGTGGAGAGAATTTAGGCCTGAAGACCGTGCAATCACAAGGTGCTGTTAGAAATAAGAGTCTGTGTACATGTCTCTGTCCTTTGGTTAATAAAAGGAGTGACTTGAAGTCAATCTGAAGCTGACAGAGTGAAAGAGGTGTTGCAGACTTCAATCTAAAAAAGAAGTCCTTTGAGTTTGGAATATCAAAATTTTCCTTAATGAAAGAATGGATTTTACTGTGTGTTGGGTGGTGGGTATCACAAGAAAAGGCCATATTCAGATGCCATAAAGAATTAAAAATATACAAATAGGGTCTAGAAAAAAGAGTATTGTGGGTGTGATAGAAAATTAACCAGAGACTGATGTACAAGAACTTAATTGAACAATGACAGAGCCTGAAAAGCAGAAAAAATGCCAGAGAAGTAGCAGTCATCATGATGGTAGAAATATCCCATGTTTTGGGCTATGATGTAGCCATGTAGATATGCAGGCTTAGGTGAGTGTAACTGTCTGCAGAAGCCTCAAAAGGCAACCATATCATCTTCTTTGATTTTACAGGGAACTTGAATATTTATTTAAGGCAATCCCTTTGCATAGGCACAGGGTATGAGGACTTGATCTCAGCTGTAGTCATTCAAGACTTTTAGACATACTAGCTGAGAAACTAAGAACATCTGGAGGTTGAAGGAATGGGTAGACCTTTGTGAGTACTCAACCCGAGCAGAAGTGTGTCCTGAGAAATTTGTGAAATCTGAAATGTGAAATGGTCCCATGTGAAAGACAATGTGAGGAGGCCAGGCTTCAAAAACAAAGAACCACTGATACGAATTAATCTTGTCCAAGATCTGTACTTCCAATGGCAATATAAAAAGAGAAGGTACCTGCTGAAAAAGGCATGAAAGCATCTTTCTTTACGAACTTTCCCTGGGAGTCAAGAAAATGTTCAGGATAGAACATCTCTGGTTTCTCCCACTGTGATTTGTCTTGCAGGACAGAAGTCAGCAAGGGGACGATGTAGGTTCCCTGTAAAATTAGACAGTGGAGTTATTCTGTGGAAAAATATGTTCTGTGGTGACAGTGATGGCGATAAGATCTTAACCTAAAGAAATTGTCCTGGACAATGAGATTATTCTGACTGCTGCTTTGTGACTTCACAAGAGAGTTCATATTTATCATGGTCTCAAAACTCACATTAACAGGTTTGAAATAGGAGAAATGGTAAGAAAAGCAATGCTACAAGCATCTCACCTTGGGAATGAAATAGCCTTTGAGAGTGACGTCTGTAACAGTCTCATGAGGCAAGTCCAATGGCAGGATATTAGCAAATCGCTGAACTTCATGGATAACAGCATCTGTGTATGGCATTTGAGTTCGATGCTCAGTTCGTGGGGGGTTTGACCCTATCACTCTGTCTATCTCTTCTTGGACTTTTCCTGAGAAGAAAATACGCTGTAAGAGTCACAGACTCATCTGTCCCTGAGACATACTGTGCTTTACTGGTGCAAAGTATAAAAGACCTCAAGTGAAAATAATGAATTCTCTCAAAATCTTTTTTTCCTTTCAGAAATAATGGGATGTGGACAGTATTACAATGTCTGATTATTTCTTTACCAATAAGAAAGCTAAATGGAGAATTTCAGAAGACTCTTTGGTGATCAATATTTTTCCTTGCCAATCATACTTATTGATATGAAAGTGTATATTCTTGCAATAAAACAATAACAACAGTAATAATGAAATTACTTTGTTTTAATTTCATATTCCATTCTAGGTCTTGTGTTTTTATTTGTCTTCTGGCAGGTGGAAGGCAGTAACTTCAAGTCATTTTTGCAGATGTAGTGGAAAGTCCCTTTTTGAAACTCAGACACAGTACAAGTCCCCTGCTTGCATGTTCTGTCAGCTTCAGTGGGCCCGGATAGATAGCAGAACTCTCATTTGTGTGTGAATCTCTGCAGCCCCTCTCAGTTACAGGTTCATGGAAATGAAACCTAACGACTTTATACTTAAAACGTTGCAGATTTAGCCAGGATTCTAAATTACCATTTCCTGGTACAACACAGTGTAAGTAATATCCCAATCCAAAGAAAAAGAATAAATACGTCTTTACTTTGGTCCATTCTGAACCATATTTCAGCCAAGATTATCTACGTTCTTTTTTGTTTTTTGTTTTCCAGTGAGTAAGAAACAATTTGCATTTTGCTCCCTCTCTTCTGCCTAAAGTTTCTTGCTCTGACCAAGAGGTATCTCAAAAAAAACCAACTTGCTTCCTAACAGCCCTGTAACATGGACTGGAATGCAGCTATTATACAAAGAGCAATTCTCTAAATCTTCTCAGACATTTAAAACCCTCAGTACCATCCATTTTAAATCTTCTTGAGCCTTTGGTTTATGAAGATCTCAGTTCTGAAGGAAACCTTGAACAATTTCATTGCCTAGCACAGGACAGCTCCATGTTTTTAATGAGATATTACCAAGAGCAGAGTCTGGCCTATGTGAACTTGATATGTAATCTACTGTTACACTGGCTAGTATGACCCTCACTGGGTCTGAACCATAGGGCGCAGCAATCCCTTGATAAWTATTAGCTTGAAAGTTTGGATTTTTTAGCTCAGTGTATTGACTGATACGTTGACCCTCAAGGCCTCTGTCCAGTTCCTAAAGCCCTGAGTGTAACAGCATGTGTCACAAGACCACTTACTCTGAATTTCAGGATACTTTAGCATCAACAGAAAGCTCCAGTTTAGTGTGGTGGAAATCGTCTCAACACCAGCAGTAAACAAATTGCTCACCAAGCTTAGCAAGTTACCATTATGGAAATACCTCTTGGTAGTGGATTTCTCCTGAAAGATGAAGTGGATGAGATAAAAAGATGAAATCTTAGGGATTTTTGTGGGAAAATTCAATTTAGCTAGCTAAACATTTTACTAAGAAATAAATCTTATAATTTAAAAAAAAAGTGTGAAAGAGAAGGAAGAACTTTGAGCTTGGGCCTTGAGAAGTCTGTTGACAGTGATTTTGTTTTGCATGGTCTCTGTGCTTACTGGGACCAGCTGCAAAAAGAGTTAGGCTTCTGCATGAAAAAGGTAACCAAAATATGTGCTAGCCTCCAAATAAGGATCCCAGTAAGGCCCAGGTACTGCTTTTGTTCTGTAACGGCTTATGTTTGTGAGAGAGCCAGAAGCACTAGGACAAGAGAGAGAATAGATAAGAAGTAAAGCCTCAATAAATATAACAATATAGTCTGGAGAAAAGCTGAGAGAGAGAACTTTTTTTTGTTTAAATGCTGAATGAAAGGCTTTGGAACTGCAAAGACACTGTCTCCTGTATGAGCCTGAAGCCTGCATAACTGTTTTGTTCTAGCCAGGTAAAATATCCATTCAACTCTATTAGTTTATAAGACATGCATTTTTTAAGAGATAGACTCCCAAAGAAATATAGGTGTAATTATAAGGACTGAAAGAGAATTATAAATGTCTTCATATAACCATGCGAGTTTGAAGTCATGAGAAAAGATTCAGTTACCTCCTGCTGTTTAACAAGGAAAGCATCAATAAAACTTCTCTGATAATTTTTATCCAGAGTTTTGAGATGTTCTACAAAAGTAACTTGTATATAAGCATGAAATTCATCTCTGTTTTGAAGAAGAGTCTTCTGAGCCCTTAGGAGAAATCCAAGGCATGGGAAGATGTTGTACATCTATAAGAGCAAAAGACATTACATAGAATTTACCAGCCAAAGGTCTGAAAGCACTTTACAGAAGCAAATGAATACTATTGTGACCATTTTGTGGATAAAAAAGACAAAGACTTAACATTAATATATAGAACACAAAAAAGTGATGGATAAATTCATGGTAGAAAATCCATCAAGGCCTGTTGAATACCAGGAACCTCTTGGACACAAATTACTGGAAGCTAAGAGACTTGCTTTGCAAAAATAGCACAAGTGTCAGGCTCAGACAGCTGCAATTGGCCACCAGGGAGACTTGATGGTGGAACAGAGGGGTCTTTGGACAGACCTGTGTAGCTATGCTGATGTTTCTGACAAATTCTCCTTCCTCACAGACCAAATCTACCATCTTTGAAAAGCAGCAAGTAGTAGCAAAGATGCAAAGGCCACCGTAGTTATTTCATATGCATTTTAGACTCTCTCACCACACAAACATATACTGAGCACAATTTCAAAATATGAGGAAGAAATCAGAGTAAAAAGCCTTATTTTGCTACTATTGGAACAGTATGAATGGTGGTGTGTAAAACCCTTGTCCTTTTGTGAATGAAATTAGAACTGCTCAGACGTATACAATGGGATCTATGCAGCTGACTGGAAATGGTTAAAAAACCTGAAACTTCACGTTTTTTACAAAAGGAAGCTATAAAACCTGCTAACTGAAATGTTGTCCAGAAACTTGTTTTATTATTTCGGCTTTATTCTTTATTCTGCTATATATTTTCTTTTTCAAAGCACGAAGCAACAGAAGTGAAGCTAGTGTGCCATAGCATTGTGTGGGGATATCAGAACATGTTACTCATTGAGGCATTTCTGTGTGCTGAAAGGATGGGAAAATATATTCAGCGGCAGGATTCCTCATATAGGCAGACCACATGCTTTGCAGCTTCTTCCTGCACCATCTTCTGAGACAGTGCACTATATTGCTTGGTCTCTGATTTCTCAGGAAAGAGAGTGTCTGGGAGAAGGTTGCTGCCACAGAAGTAATTCAGGTAGCATGGTTCTGACTGTCCTTTTTCCCCATGGTCCTTGAGATTGGGCCAAGGAAGGAGTAATAGCTCTGGCAAAAGTAGCCGTCTCCCCACCACTGTCTTTAAGGACCCTCATGCCTCTTCCCTGATGTGTAATTAACTTTGTGCTCCAAGGCAGAAGTTCCTGCTGCCTCCACAATAATTATTCCAGCCTTCAGGCTAGTCCAGAGAGGCCCAGGGCAAAGAACAACTTCTGTCCTGGCGCTCATTTCATGGTCCCTGAGATAGATTAATTTCTACATCCATATCAGTCACACCAAGGGAGCAAATAGCTTAGAGCACGGAGGAGCTGAGAATAGCCTGATTTTTTCAGTGCAGATTTAGCAATCATCAAAATATGGCTTAAGTCTTGTTTTGAGAGAGGAGGGGTTTTGATTGTTTGCTTCAAGATTCCCAGATTGTCTCTCAAGCTTTATTTTGCCCCAAGCATTGATAAACCTAAGTATTATCTCTCAGTATCTCAGATTTTTCTGGTCATTAGACTTGACTGACTACCAGAATAAGGGTGCACTGTTATTACGTTCATACTGCATCCAGTGGAATAACAGCATAAAAATGTTCAACATTACCGTAACAAAAGGATTCCCAGCAAGCCTCACGCTTTCATTGGTCAAATTTTGTAGTCTTATAAATCTGGAGTCTTTGTAGTCAAATCGTTTTCCAAGTAATATTGACACAATTATATTAGCAACTGCTGCATTAATGATTTTACTAACATCAAAGGGCTTTCCTATTCAACAAAGAAAAGAATATATTACATTGTGGCAAGAGGCTGTGTAAATTTAATACTAGATTATTGCTATTTATTATTCTGTTATTATTGATTGTTTTTATGATTATCTTTATTTTCTTTTAGAGAATGATGCCAACAAACAAAATTTGCCAGACACAAGCAGACCTGTTGGATATACTTGGGTGTCTGAAACAACACTAGACCTCTAGTTTTGTGCAACTGAATCCCATTCTAATTACCTTTGAATGAAATGGGAGCTGAGGCACCTGTGTCATCTGCAGACCTCTTTGAACAGACACCAAAACACTGAAATGTAAGTGTGAATCTGAATGTGAATCCCACCAGAGAGTTTCTCTTGGGCAAGCTTAGAAAACCTCTCACCAAAGACTCCACCTTTGCTTTGGGGTCTAGTGACCCCGGAGATTCTGAGCCATTTGATCAGGCCCATGAAAATGTTTTCCAATGAGATGTAAAAGAGCTTGCTTTGTCCCCAGCAACAACAATCTAAGGTCAGCCCAGAGGTATCAAAAGTTGAAGAGGAAGGTAACTGCAAGAACTTATAAAARCATTTATTTCTATAACATATGTGATGTCCCAGAAATTACTTGAAKGTAAGATTCAAGAACGTAAGATTCCAAGAAGGCCAATGGTATTGTGGGGTGCATCAGGAAGAGTGTTGCCAGCAGGTGGAGGGAGGTGATTCTCCCCCTCTCCTCAGCCCTGGGGAGGCCACATCTGGAGTACTGCGTCCAGTTCTGGGCTCCCCAGTACAAGAGGGATGTGGCACTACTGGAGMRAGTSCAGCGAAGGGCYACAAAGATGRTTAGGGGACTGGAGCATCTCTCTTATGAGGAAAGGCTGAGAGAGCTGGGCCTGTTTAGCCTGGAGAAGAGAAGGCTGAGAGGAGATCTTATAAACGTGTACAAGTATCTGAAGGGAGGGTGTCAAGAGGATGGGACTAGACTCTTTTCAGTGGTGCCCAGCGACAGGACGCGAGGCAACGGGCACAAACTGAAACACAGACGCTTCCATCTGAACATGAGGAAAAACGTTTTCACTGTGAGGGTGACAGAGCACTGGAACAGGTTGCCCAGAGAGGTTGTGGAATCTCCTTCTCTGGAGATATTCAAAACCCGCCTGGATGCGATCCTGTACAATGTGCTCTAGGTGACCCTGCTTGAGCAGGGGGGTTGGACTAGCTGATCTCCTGAGGTCCCTTCCAACCTCAGCCATTCTGTGATTCTGTGATTCTGTGATTCTGCTGAAAAGGGTCATAATGCACAAGCAGGATGACATCCACCTTCTTTAACTTTCATAATCTAAGAATTTGGTGTCCTGCCCAAGCTAGTTTTCTAAGCTCCCTCCACAGTGACTAGGTAGAGGCAGCTCCTAGAGATGATTCATCCTCTCCTAAGTCAGGTGGGAAGAATCATCCTCCAAACATCTGCCTGTTTGTCTTTTTCTCCTCAACTACAAAATTAACCTAGCTGATTAGCTTAAACATCTGCCTTCTGGATGACTCAAGTTTGATGAGAAAAAGTCCACCCTTGCAGGTTTCTTTAATATCACCTACTATGATACCTGTTACCTATCACCTACTATATCACCTGTTATTTTATTGTTGTTCCTATTTATGCCTCATGTCTAGGTTGCCTCAGAAAGAACATATAAAATACCCCATTCCTCAGTTTCTGCATGTGATATGTATGTCATGCCTTCCAATCGCAGCTTTGTCCATTCAGATTGGGAACCCTTTGGGGCAAAAGACTGTGAATCTGCACAGAGCTCAGCCAAGTGACATCTGCTAGAACTTCAGAAGAAGCCTTTCATATTTGCGTCAAGCAACTGATAGGAGCCAAATTGAGCAAGATTGATACAGCCTGGAGAACAACATTTCTTTTAAAGGTCAGAGTTTGAGAAGGTTACGGGCAAGCCTCTGGGTGTTTGAACAAAACTTAGAGATCTGAAGAATGAATCATCTACCCACCTTCTTGTGACCCAATGGTATCTGCCAGATACCCATATTCCTCCACAATGCGGTCCTCAATGGCCCTCTTTCCCATTCCAAAGTCTCGTAAGGTTGTGAGAGTAAATCTTCTCATGATTTTCCAGTTTTCACCATGAGCAAATACAACCCCTGAAGCAAAGAGAAGATTTCAAGGCAGCAGAAGAATTTAAATAACTAATTTGTAGATATATAATGTAGATATTTAATATCAATCATTTTTAAAACAGGTGAAATTCCATTTGTCTGAGAAAAATATCCACAAAAACTTCTCTTAAATATGTCTGAGCTTTTTGCTGCACAGAAAGAATGAAAGTAAGCTATTTAAAAGATGTTTAATTAAATATTAATGACTGTTGAGAGACACCTGTCACTAAAAGAATGGGAGCACTGGAAATTTAAATTCGAACTGCTAGGCATTATACTTTGGAAACTGGGATTGAATTTAGAGCCAAAGTCACTGATGTTTGCAGTAAATACCTGACTAGGCACAGATGTCTTCACAACTTAAGTTGGACCTTAAAACCTCCTCAATCAATTTTTCATTGAAATTGCTATACACCATAAAACTACTTTAGTTATATTTTTTCAAAGGAAAAAGTAAGGTGTGAAGAAAGCTTACATGCAGTAATGTGATTAAATGATAGAGGAAATTATGAAAATGTCTGCTGAATTATTCCTGAATTTGTTGGAGAAGCTTTGGAGATGTGAATAGGAAATTCAAATGCAAAATCAGAATGAAGTTTGGGTGTCAAATTTTCATTTGGTTACCCAGGCCAGTAAACAGTATTTCCCTCATTAACATAAATCCCCAATTCTGTATGTGTTCCATCCTACTGTCACATGTAGATTTTAAAAATACTACTCATCATTTGAAATGAGTGGTATAATAGTCACGTGGATTCAGAAAAAGGAGGTTTTATGCTAAACTCCAAACAACAGAAGCCCAGAACTATACCGTGAGAGTTAGAAATGCTTTCCCTGTCATGTGTGCCCCTGTTCTAGATCCTGAAAGTATGGCACTGTCTCCATTAGCCTTTTTGCAGTGAGAATAACTTGGTGGACATTGATTTTTTTTTTTGAATATAGATAGTTACAGTTGTTTTTGTTTCCACTGTCAACAGCTTCAAATTTGAATGAACCTGTTGAAATCAGTGAAATTACTCCCTATTTCCACTGCCTTATATGATCTCTGATCCAAAGTGATGTGTTAGCCTCTACTGCTTCTGTAGCAGAACGTTTTTTGAATAAGTCAAATGAAGAACAAGAAAATCAGCTCACCATTTCCTTTGGTCAGATCTTCAAAGATTGGGATTTTAGGTCTTTCTGCAAATGCATCTGCCTGGTTTACAAGAGCCTCCTTCACTGTCTCATACCCAGAGATCACTACTATTTTCCTTTGCCCCATCTGAACACTGAAGACTGGACCGTATGCTTTGGACAGCTGGTAGAAGAAGATAACAGTGATTTACAGCTTTTACAACCTGCAAAGAAATTCACAACCCTTCAGTGCTGCTTATCTTCCTGTCCTGCCTCTAGGTTACCACAATGTTAAATTCTTAATAAGAATTCTTAACAGAGGAAGAGAACTTACTTACTTTAATAATGTGAATGTGCCAGATATTATATGACTAATGACTAAATGGCACAGTCAGGGATAGAATCCCGATGTGCTAAACAGAGCAGAAGTATTAACAGCTTAAACCATCAGTCATTCAAGGATTGTAACCATGAGCCACTTATAGTCTCCTCTGTGCTGACAGATCTGTCTTCCCTCTGGAACCCATGTGAATTCAGTTTTATAACTCATGTTTGCATCCTGATCCCTATGTTATTATGTTTCTTTTGCTGCTCCACTTCAAACTAATTCAACCATTCAATCCTTGGCTATTATTATTGTATAAAAAAACAGTGGGTTTCTGGGCCAGGATATAGCCTTGGGTATGTTCTCACTATTTGTATGTGACTACATTCACCATGAATCTCTCTGCAAAGGGGATCCCAGAGATGATGTCTGGCATAAGCTGGTAGCTGTATAGCTTGCCCAGGCAGATTCATGTTCACACAACTCAATGACGTTCTTGATTCTCCTAACAAGAGGAGGTGGTTTTCCTGCCTGCACTTAATTTCCAGTGTGTTTGGACAGAGAAACACAAGGCAAATATTTACCAGTGGTAGACAGAATGTTCATCAGCTATTTTAACAAAGTCCAGCCAACTATATAAAATGATATAGCAGCAATGACATGTGTCTGAATTGAGGGTAGCTTCTTTGATGGTGAGATTGTTATTCCAGACTAGTGTAGCTGTGGCAAAATTTGATCTTTTCAAAGCGTGTTCTCCAGTCAGGGCTCTCCAATATTTGAAATATTAATGTTATGGACGAGTATATGGTTTTTGTTTGCATTTAGACAGAGAGTATGTGTGAGTTTTAAACCCTGCACTAAGCTCAAATCAGAGGACCAACCTCCTCCATTGGAATGGATCCACTGGAATTACGGCAGAGGCATGTTGGTTCTCTTAGCATGGAAAGAGATGAAGTCTGCTTTTGCCAACCCAGTTGTCCTGCTTTGGATAACTACAGATGATTTTCCAGATACTGCATCTGAGTGATCTCTGATCTGTGGTTGTAACATACATGTGAATGTATAAGTTCAAATATCCCTTTTAATATCATCAACAAGTAGGATATGTGGAATTTCAGTGACTAAGCAGGAAAGAGAAAAGGAAGGAAGGATCAGTTTCATAAAAGTCTTTTGACTCCAAATCAGAGAAAAAAACTACCACAAAATAAGTTAAGAAAACACTAGAAGAAGAATAAAAGATTTATTATTCAGGTTTGCTTAGATCTTTGCTGTATATTATGGCAACTTTTGGCCCTTAATATTGAGAGTATGTAGTGGTCTTCAGCTTTGAGGAACAAAGAAGTCTTGTCTGTTGGGGCCCTTGCGGTACTTCAGAACAACAATCTATATGAAATATAGAGTATGGAACTACACTGTTTAGGATTAGTTGCTTAGCACAACTTGCTTAGCATGAGTAGCTAAATTTGCTGAAGCCTTAGGCCTCAGACTGTAGCCGCTGCTATGTGCTTTAAAGTAGTTTTACCAAGGACACTGGTGCAGCTGGGAATGATACATCCTGAGAAAGTACAGATAAGCTAGCAGAAGCCAGTGGGAACCAAGGTTAAGGGCTAGACAGCTTTGCTAAACAAGCAGCAAGGTACAAGGCATGACCGCTGCGTGCGTGATCGGTGCMATGATTGGCTACCTGTGACATAATCTGTATGAACCACCAATCAAGGGCCAGAGCGCCGAATACCTGTACTTATAAAATGGGCAAATTGCTGAATAAAGATGGAATTGAACCTGCAATCTGTGAATGCGTATGATTCATTCCCGTCACTCCCGCGGACCGCGACACTTGTCCTTCATTAGAGGAAAGTGATATGTAAGGGGCTGTCAACTCAATGAAGGCAGAAGTTTGTGGTGACTACCCCAAATATTTTAACTATGGCTATGTAGGCCATGAAGAGCTATCCCATTTCTCTAAAATCCCTCCTTTCACTGAATCTTTTCACCAAAATGCCACAAAAATAAGGAGAGCTCTTGTTATTGATTTCAGAGTTGTTTAGGGCTGAAACCAACACTCATGAAGTTGCAGGGAGTTGAAGGGAAAAGGTGTTGCTGTAAAGAACCAATCTTGCTGTGTTCAAAGTTTTCCACGCAAGTAGCAGGCTCCTGTTCCTTGCTATAGGCCTACATCATCTGTGGATATGACACCCAGGCTGTGGTAGGGGACACTTTCTGACATCTGGAACATTGTGGCTTGATGATATGGACAGTGATGGAATGGCAGAAAAAGTAGTGGTTACCTGCAGATAAGTCCTGTAAGGTCTCTTCAAATCAAACAAATGAAGATTTCCAATGATAGGTAATGCTCTTGGTCCTGGGGGAAAATTCTTCCTCAGGTAGCCATTCCAGAAACCTCCTATTTTCATAATGAATAGAAAAGTCAGGATGAGCACTAAGCCCAGAGAAGTGCAGTTGCTCCAGTCCATCTCTATTCAGCCAAGTATTTGCTGCAGAAGGTCAGAGAGAAATGAAAATCCAGATCCCTGTCTTCCTGCAGAAATTTGCTGTGAGAGACACTTGTGATAGTCCATAAACCTCTTCTCCAGTGAAGGGTTATATTTTTTCTGTGGTTGGTGGTAGGTTTTGTCTCCTCCCCTATGCTTGCTGATGAATCCTCAGTACGGTACAGAGCCAGGTGAATGTTTGCAAGCTGAGCTTATGTGACTGAGTAAGTGTGTACCTCATGCTTTCCAAGAATGAAAGTCCAAGAACACGGGGAGCCAAAGGTCACCAACCTGGTGTTTGGCAATCAGTCATACATTCTGTCTGCGGTTCAGGTCATTGATTAGTTATATTTCCAATAATAGCGCAGGCACAGCCTCAATACCCTGATCATCCTGAGCACTGAAATCAAAATGTCAAATATTGAAGTGATTAGTGCATAGAGAGATGTTTTTTTCCCAAGTGCTAAGTATTGGTAAAACTTTGTTCCCATTGAATTCTTTGGAGTTTCAAAAGACTCAGCTGGGGGCAGGATTAGGCTAGCCCTAAACATCCAGATATCTCCCAGGGTTCCCACAGAGCAGTCCAAATCACTTCTCTTTCACACAATCACAGAATCACAGAATGGCTGAGGTTGGAAGGGACCTCTGGAGATCATCTAGTCCAACACCCCTGCTCAAGCAGGGTCACCTAGAGCACATTGTACAGGATCGCGTCCAGGCRGGTTTTGAATATCTCCAGAGAAGGAGACTCCACAACCTCTCTGGGCAACCTCTTCCAGTGCTCTGTCACCCTCACAGTGAAAAAGTTTTTCCTCATGTTCAGATGGAAGTGTCTGTGTTTCAGTTTGTGCCCGTTGCCTCGCGTCCTGTCGCTCAGCACCACTGAAAAGAGTCTRGWCCCATCCTCTTGACACCCTCCCTTCAGATACCTGTACACATTGATAAGATCCCCCTTCAGCCTTCCCTTCTCCAAGCTAAACAGTCCCAGCTCTCTCAGCCTTTCCTCATAAGAGAGACGCTCCAGTCCCCTAATCATCTTTGTAGCCCTTCGCTGGACTCTCTCCAGTAGTGCCACATCCCTCTTGTACTGGGGAGCCCAGAACTGGACGCAGTACTCCAGATGTGGCCTCCCCAGGGCTGAGKAGAGGGGGAGAATCACCTCCCTCCACCTGCTGGCAACACTCTTCCTGATGCACCCCACGATACCATTGGCCTTCTTGGCCACAAGGGCACATTGCTGCCTCATGCTTAACTTGGTGTCCACCAGCACTC
>NW_020447468.1:0-1954 GCF_003343035.1 Apteryx rowi | reverse complement strand
GTAAATGCTTGATTTGGCTGGCAGCAGAAGAGCAATGTGGAAGTCTACCTGTAGCAGACTGAAGGTAGGTGAGATGAAGTCCACCCTCTGTGTCTCTGGCCTTGCAGCACTGGCATCGAGAGGACAGGAGACATGATTTCTCTTTGCAGAGTGGCTAGTGGTTCTGCTAGAGTCTTCTCTCATTAAGTGATACCTTCAGTSCTTTGTAACRGAGGAGAAATCTGTGCCCRTACTGCAACAGGCACCTTTTAGTTTAGTTGTCCCACGTGTTAGAGAGCTGGTGAGTAGTTCTGCAGGTGTTCTTAGGATAAAACACTGCAGAAGGGGAGTATGAGCAAGGAGATGGTGGGCRCCCCCAAGGTGTYACAGAAGAACTAGTTCGCCCATTTCCCACCGGAAGCACAGCACTGGTGGTCTGTTCCAGACAAGGGTGCCTCCACAGAAGCCATTTTAAGGTGTGCAAGAGGAYCTTTGCAGCTTTGAAGACAACACTGGCAACAATTTGRTTCCTCAGTGGAGAAGGATTTTTTATTTTTTCAAGATTTAATCATTCTCATCAATAGGTACATTATTCTGAAGTCAACCAAATCAAAGTGTGGTTGTGCTAGAAATCCCCTRTTGGATTCTGGAGTACCAAACTACCCATGTGCGATTAGAGAAAGACTATGCTATTTCATCTGGGTGTCTTGGGAGAAGGAGGATACCTGAGAAAAGCTCTAGGAACGTGGCACTGCACAGACCTCATGAGTCACTGGGGGGGTTGTAAKCCCAATGGCAGGAGTGAGGTCCAGGTCTGAAGAAGAAACTCCAGCGGGAGGGTGGAAGGTGAAGCGCTGCAGGAGGCTTGTGAAGAAGAGGAAGAGCTCCATTTTGGCAAGAGTCTCCCCAGCGCAGRTCCTCCGCCCTGGAATGAAATGCAGAACGGCCGTAAGAGTGTCAGTAGCTGCTGCTTCTTGGGCTGTTGTCAGGGGCTTTGAACTCTGACTGGGCAAATTCAAAATTCAGGCCCTTTGGTAACGCTGGACTTGTGAAGTCAGCCGATGTGCGTGGAAAAGCGGAGAGGAGAGCTCAGGGAAGTGTCTGAGGGGCATCCTGTATCCATTTGGCAGGGAAACCCTCCCTCCCCCATGCTGATTTTGCCTTTACAGGTTACTTCTTGTATTTTCTTTACTGACCCTTGTTGAAAACAGCTATCCCCACACCGCATCAAAATATCCTGAATCGGAGTGGCGTGATGCATTGGGCTGGACAGGTATTGAAGTGACAAGGCCTGGCCTGACCATTCATGTCAAGGCCTTCCTTGTCATGAATGGGTTACAACGACCTTGTCTGACAGCGGGTGCAAAGAGGGCTGATGTCTTTCTTGGCTGCTGTGCTCTTCATTYGGTCCCCCAGGAAGGCAGGGAAACCACAGTTCATAGTTGGGATGATTAGATCCTTCTGCTGGGCAGATTGTTGGCTCTGTGCTGCTCCTGAGGAGTTTTGGCAAGGAGCATATGTTGATGAGAGAGGTGCTACAGACTGAGCGCTCAAGTAAGGGCATTTGCCGTGTTCCCGGGATAGTCACGGGCAATGTGATGGGGTCTGGGGGAAGGCCATAAGACAAGAGAGCTCAGGACAAGGGCAGTCAGTCCTGGGCACCAATTCGCTTGGAAAAGAGTGAGTCTGAGATGCCCAGTTCCCCTCAGAGCCTGACAAATAGAAGAGAAGATACCTGCTGAAAAAGGCATGAAAGCATCTTTCTTTACAAACTTCCCCTCAGAGTTGAGGAAATGCTCGGGATGGAACACGTCGGGTTTCTCCCACTGGGATTTGTCTCGCAGGACGGAGGTCAGCAAGGGGATGACATAGGTTCCCTGGAAGCCAAGGCAGAGCAGAGCAGTTATTCCATTGCTGATGGCCTTGCTGTGATTATCACAGCAGTGATGAATGCTGGAGCTCCAGAAACCCACTT
>NW_020447467.1:65551-96721 GCF_003343035.1 Apteryx rowi | reverse complement strand
CTGATCACAACCCTCTGAGCTCTGCCATTCAGCCAGTTCTCAATCCACCTCACTGTCCACTCATCAGTTCTTTAAAAATTGGCAAAGACATAACTTTAATATTTTAACCACAGTGGGTCAGCAAAAATATTTATGTCTTTTTTAAAAATGTATGTTTTGAGGAGGCTTTCTTCAGGAACAGGGTTTTATAAAGTAGTAAAATTAAGAAAATTTCGAGTAATCTATCCCTAATCACCTGCTAGGATTGTGACAATTCAGCATCAGTAGGAAGAAAAGAGGTTTATTCTGTCATCCAGAGAGTATTTCACAAATACTAACCTTTCCCATTTCTTGGCAATAGACAAAAAAGAGAAAGTATGTGTATATAGTATTAGTAACTTTAATGACTATTTAGTCTGTAAATATGTATTAAAATATTCTATAAAGAATATTTTTCTTTAAAGAGGTCCATAGCATATCTGTAACCTGCTTGGTTATTTTCATAGCAGTGGGATTCCTACATGGTTATATAATTCATTCAGATAGACATTATTATAATTAATCATGATTMATGTTATTACAATAAGTACCAAAGGACCTAATCATAATATGCCACTTAGGATAATGTCTTGCCATCATTTTATATCACAATGATGTTTCAGTGGATTTACACGACTGTAAAGCCAGCCATACTAATATTATAGTTCCCTGTGATTAATGTGAACACCAGAGAAAGCTGATAGTAATTAGTCTTTTGTAAAGTGTCACTAAATACAATATTTAAGTTCAATTTTAAGTTCATTTTAAGTTTGAAACATAGTAAATGACTCTTCTATCAATCGATATAAAATATTTAATGAGAAGTGGAAGTCTGCTATATGCTGAAAGATGCTTTTGTAATTATTGTTTCCCTAGGTCTTGGTGGAAGGTACTGTAGGAGACGGTTTCACTGGAGACATTGCAATTGATGACTTGTCCTTTCTATCATGTACTCTTTACAATGGTGAGTAAGAACAAAATTAAAGTTGAGTGTACATCTCTTAGCAGTGAGCTGATTCTTTGCTGTCATTTGTGAGTATTGGTACTGGAAAAACAAACCAGACTGAACTGTGACTTATGTCCAACAACGAAATCCAGACTTGTTTTCCAACTTCCCAGACCCCCTTATTCGTGATCTTCCCTGCATACTCTGGAAAGCCAACAGCATGAAGCAGTTTCTGCTGTGCATGTAAGGTCTGAAAGAAGCCGTCAGTAGCAAGCGTGGAAGCGCTCTTTGGGATCTCAGTATAACTTGATTTCTAGAAGGAAAAACAAACTTAACTACATGTAAGCAAACTGACTTTTCATTTAGGAAAATCAGTTTGATACAGCCTTCCTCCTCTCCCCCCAAAACTACTTAATGTTTTTGCAGTGACAATTGCTCTCACATTGCAGCACACAAACAGTTCAGATGATAGGGTAGCCTGTCCTCCGAAGTCATTACTACCTAATATGGTAAAATGTCTACAGAATTGTAAAATATTATACACAGAAATACTGTATTCCAAGACACCAAATGATTTCAAACCTGTTATGTTTCATCATGGAAGGGATTTTAAGAAGACTAGTGTTAGCCGCAGCAGACATTACAATGTTATATATGGTCTGACAGTTGATGTACAGTCATAAGAGGGCTGCAGAACAGCAAATACAATTCAAAACAAAGTTTTTCTTTCTGAAAATTAGTATCTTAGCATTAGATCTAAAACATCCTAGTGCATGTATGTTTTGTTTCTGCTATTCCAAAAACTTCCTATAGGTATAAATAGTTCTATTAGGAATATCAAGTACATGTGGCATGTTTCTCCTGTAGATAATTGTCTCCCATTTTGGCAAGTTTATATAGTATATAACAACATTTRTTGCAACTCTTTGAATATAAACTCTTATTCAAAACAAATTTGGTGAATACACTGTTAGTGGAAAAAGTCTGGTAGTGGAGGAAGAAAATCTTAGAATAACAGGTTAAAAAAAGCCCTACTTATTTACAAATGAGACATGAAAATAGATTTAAAAAAAAAAAAAAGAAGAAAGTTGCAAAGTACAGAGGGTCAGTGTTTCAAGGTTCATATGTAAGAAAAAAAAGGTTATTTTGTTTAGGAAGATGAAAGTCCTCAAGTATAATGGTAGACGAACTGAATAGGAAATAGTTTTTGTGTTCCATAAATTTTTTTAAAGACTTTTAGTATTGAGAGTAATTTATGAGACATTTCAAGCTCCTACTGCCTCTATTTTACCACGTTGCTTCCTCCACAAAATAAAAATCCCAACCAATGATGAAAGAGTTAAAGAGACTGTGGAAATAGCCTGCAAAACAGGCAATAGAAGTAGTGTATTCTACTGGATTTAATACAAGTTGGATCAGGGACATGAAGCTGGGCTTCCACGTCTCATCTCTGCAACCTGGAATTAAGCGCTGGCTGCCCAGCTGGAATYGTTCCACTTTGAATAACAGATACTGACCAGGGAGAAATTGGCTGGGTCACATGGTGGTAAAGTCATTCACCTGTGATATTAAAGATGTAGAAACTTGCACATTTGTTTTCAATGCATTGCTTGAATGCCCTAACTACAGGCTATACAATGACGCTTGCTCTGGCCAAAATTACATTTCATAAGTTGTACAAAATGAATTATTTCCAGAGGGAAAAAGGAGATGATTCTGTCCGTAGTACTTATGGCATTTCAAAATTTCTTCTGTTCCAGTGAATTAGGAGCAGAAACTTGAACATGGCATCCTTTCTACTCCTGGAGAGTGTACAGCCCATGCTGTGAAACCACTCTGGAAATTTCTTTCCTCCCACTGCTTCCCTCGCCAGTTTATGCCCAAATTTTCATCCTGGACTTAGGAACATTTCACTAAAACTGATCAGAGGTGGATTCAATACATATAAAAAATTTTAATGATAAATACTATATTTAAAAACTTCTGACCAATAAGGTCATTGCTGTAACTGTGAGTTGTGGATACATTTATTAGATCATCTAATTATTCCTTCAAATGGTTCCTCCTCCTAAATCTTTTGTTTGAGCCTTAGGATATTATTAGTGTATCATTTATTTGATGTCAAAGATGTGGTTTCTACCTTACAAAATAGAAATATGGCTCCTGCTCCTGGGGAATTTATAATCAGTCTTAGTGCTCCAGGTCTTAAGAGAAAAAATGATTCCTCACTGGCCCAGATACATTTTATATCAAAAGTCTGCACATACACTTTTTAATTAACTCAGGTGCATTACTTAGGTGCATTGTGCACTACAGCTAATCATTTCATTAGAGATTAAATTTAAAAAGGGACTTATATAATACAAAGACCTTATATGGATAGTGATAGCAAGGGTTTTCAAGGAATCAGGGCTAGCCTGCAGGAAGGTGCACAGGAAACAATAAGAGGAAAAGGCAATGGATTAGAAAAAAGCTGTAATGATGTTGAATGAAACAGAAAGTAAGTGGTAGAACAATGACCTCAAAACATTTTTTTCTAATGGAAAAAAATATTTTTTCAGTGATGAAATGAGAATCTAAGAAGGTTACATAGTAATTTTCACAGTCAGTTGCAGTAATCAAAGTGTTGGAAAAAATCCATTATCATCTAAATAATGTTAGCCTTGCTTCACAGGGGAATTAATTTTTTTGTGATTGTTTTACCAGTTTCTTTTGTGTTAGCTTTTTGAAATGACTGGCCAATTTCAGCCAAATTTGGAAGACAGGTGAGAGGCTCAAATAAATTCTTTCAAGCGTTGAAGAAATGACGGTTGACTAGCATGACCAAACTAGTACTTTCCACTGGAGAAGCTCAGCTATGATACGTTCAATTCAGTTCCTTCTGGGTGGCATCTGAGACATTCTACTTGGCCACCCAGCCATATTTCCAGTAAAGCTGTACCCTTGGGGCTGGCGAGTGACTTGGGGACAAATTGTTAGAAAACTAGGCTCCCTTAATTCTGTAGGTCACTATTTTTTTTTTTTTTTTTTAAAGGAAACTTGCCAGCAATCTCTACAACTCCGTCAGGAACTTCAGTTCCTGCCACGCTCCCCATGAACAACTGCACAGAGGAGGAGTTTGTCTGTAGAGCCTCTGGCAATTGCATCCAGATGATCCAGAAATGTGATTTTAGGACTGACTGCTCTGATAAGTCTGATGAAGCACCTTGTGGTGAGTGAACTAAATCTTGTACTTTGCTATCTTATTCATTTGTGGATATTAAACATACTGCTCTAACTACTCTATATTTACACTTGCCATTTGGTATTAGAACCTAGGTGTTGTTTTTAATGTGATTTTGCTCCCCCAAAACTAGCATTCTGCTTTTATTATGGGAATCTGAGATGTTATTCATTTTCTGCCTTCTAATGACAGACTTGACATTTTATATTCCATTTCAACTTACTACTGCAATAGGAAAAAAAATTCTTCAATCCCCCAGTGGTTGGTAGCTATGCATAACAATTTCTAAAAGTGAACATAGTTTCTCAAGTTAAATGACACATTTAAATTTTTCAAATGCTCACTAGTCCAAAATGGAAGTGAGAATAACTGTAGTCTCATGGCTGGGATACTCATCTGGGAGACTTGGGTCCACTTCCTACTTCAATGAATATTGAAAGTACTTTTACACAAAGAAATTGTGAAAATCAGCTGCAAACATAAGGATGCTTTTGTCATCATCTCTTTGTTCCTTTGACAAGACTGATTTTTCTTTGAGGTCTATGTCTAACTGAGCTGCAAATCCTGAATTGAGGGAGGAACCTAGCATTAGGTGTCTAGTTTCCTGAGAGAAAATCCCAGCTGCTTCCCTATGGCTAGAGTATGCAGCATGGCATACTCTACAAAGAAGTCAGTGAGTTCCAGCCTGTAAATTGCTAAGAGCTCTGATAGTCAAATAAGAACATTGGAATTAGGACAGTGCAGGAGGTCACCACACTTTGTAGATGTCTAAGAGATTTCTTAATTGCTTCTAAATTGCCACAGTTCACACTATAGCTTTTAAGCAGAAATGGTTACTGACTTTTTTTTTTTGTCTGAAAACACAATACTTGAAAATACTGCTCTTCAGAAGCTGATTAATGAGGGGGACAGACATCTAGAGACAGTGACTTCATCTGCCATTGCRAGCTAAACCATTCTCACTATGATCAAAACTCTACATTCATTATAAATTGTGTAGGGAACTCCAATCTTCTCTCTCAGGGCTGAGGACTCAACCAGGCAGCAGGGAGTCTAATGTTACTGTTCTTATTTCTTTTGTGGGAATAACTCTGGAAGAAATGAGGCTGATTTATAAATATTGATGGGTAATTCCCTGTAGTGTGAATAAATACCAGCCATTGAAAACCTGCATTGAAAAATAAACAGAGAGTCCTTTGGAGAGAACTTTTTTTTTTCCAGAAATTTACATTGTCTTACAAAACATCCTTTCCTTTTGAAAGAGATAACTACTATGGAGAATACACCTTTAGGTACTTGCTCTGTCTGAAGTCTGCAATCACTACAGCAATGATGGCAATTTATCACTCGAGTGACAGTACTCGGATAAGGGTTTAGTATGTCCTTATTGAGGGCAAAAATATGTTCTCAGGAAGTGGTTATGCTTTCTCAATGGTATTTAAAATGTAATTTTATAAAACATGTAAAAAAAGTTAAAAATACTTAATACCATGTCACTCATCCATGTCAGGAAGCATCACAAATCTTTGTATGGATAACTAGTCAGATCACACTGGTTGCAGTTTGTTTCTTTACTGAAAATTTAAAAGCTATAAATCAAAACTGTTTTGACATCCCCTCCCTCCTTAATCTCCCATCTGTGGCCTCCAGGAGAGGAAGCACAGGACACATTCTGCTAACACAGTATAATTTGCTCATACAGAAATTACCTCAGCTACACCAGCTTTTGAGCTTCATGTGTTGGAAATACAGTTTTGTTTCTCTGCATAATTCTCACAGCAGCCGCTTAGACTTATGTATAAAAATCTGTTCTAATGTTTTGGAAAGTGACAGGAGGCATTTTGGATCACAGAGGCCAAGTTAGAGTTTCTGTAAAATGTTCAGGAAGGCATTCTAGAGAATAAATATTCTTTAAGTAGCAGAAATGGATTTTTTTTTTTCCCCACATATCCTTGCAGGGAGGATGCATTGTGAAGGAGGGATATTAGTAAGCTTACTTTTCTTGTCCAGTCACTCAGGAACCAAAAACTGAGGCACAGACAACTGTTTGTTTATTAATAATTCAGTACTTGACACCAATGTTAAATAGCCGCATTGTTATGTGGTTTTCAGCTATTTTGGGGACTGCTTGAAATATTGATTTGTTGTTTTTAGTGTTCTTGTCAAGGAGTTTGTGTATAATGTACAATGAGTTGCTAACATCATCAGACTGTAGGACTGAAGAAAGAATCATACAGCAGCTATCAGATTCAGAACTGGTGGATTTTATATGACATTTCAGCGTATTTCACATGACAGATAGTTAGAATGGCCTGAAAGCTGGTAGCCGCCTATGATGGTAGATACCAAGGTTTAAAAGACTTGCTATATTTCCAAAGATAGAATCTGCCTCCTAAATAAGAATATAGAGAGCAACATTGATAATTTATCTCTAAAGGAAATACTATGCATATTAGTTTGAATTAATTTTTATTGCCATGTTGTTTATTTTATCATAACATCAATTGATGATTCCAGTTTTTTTATATAAACATGAAGTATTCACTGTTCATCTCTAAAGCTATGGAAGTGTGCAATTTTGAAGATAAAACCCTGTGCGGATGGTATCAGCCAGCCTTAGAAGAGATGTCAGAATCTGATTCCATCCATTCCACAAATATATTCCAGTGGGGACTTGGAAGAGGAGCAAATGTCTTCCCTGGGCAAGAAAAACACAGCCCATCAACTGATCATACTACGTAAGTAAAAATTTTTCAGTTATCTTTCTTGGACTGTATGTGTTTGGCCACATATGAATTGTCACTCGGAAAATCTCAGCTCAGTTCACAGTATTGAAGCAGTTTACTGATTTATTAATGACATGTAATTAACTGACAATCAGTGACCTAAATATGCAGGATCGATATCAGCAATACAACAGATAAATAAAAATACTAGATACTTACAGAATTTTAATAACCAACTACAAATTTCAAAACACCCTTCTATAAATAATCCCCCAAAGTTCTAATACCCTCTGCCCCAGAGTAATATGTGTGCAGCCTCTCTCCCAGAGGACGGGTGGGATACAAGTACACCCCTGATCCTTTTTGTGAGTGCGAGTTTTGCACATTCCTCCTGTTTGGAGATGTAGCTGCTCTTGATGTGTATATATGCCTACACTCTGCTAATGCCCATGCCATGAGAAGACAGTCCTCCTTGCACCCATACTCTCAGCCTGCTAGCTGGATACGGGCTACTCATGCATCCAGTGGGGAGGATGCTCTGTCTGGTCTATGCAGTGGTTGCAATGCCAGCAAAGTGACTTCTGGACTGTCAAARCTAGGTTTTGACTGCTGCCGTTTCCAAGCCAAGGTCTCTCCCCACTATTACAAATTTTCATGCTTATTTTATACTTCTGTTCAAGCTGATTCTTTCTTTGTTTTGAAGCTTTCTTTGTAATTTTCTGTTTCTGTTTAGTTTGGCTGATGGTCATCATCAYCATTAACATAATCAGTTTTGGGCAAATGCCCTTTCAGACACTTCCATTCACACACACAGTGTACACTCCCTTTCTTACTAGCTGTTGTTATCCAGGACATTTTGCCAAGGATGGACAGTACAATAGGTCTTGTGAATTCTGCTATTATTTAATAATTAACTTAGTGCAGTTCTGAAACAACTGTAATAAGAGTTAAATACAGTTTAGTGGATATTTGACTTTTTTCTGATAAATTATGTCACTTCGTATTACTGCCCTACCAAGACTTTCACAGTATTGCTTTTCTGTCTCTAGTATTACTATTTCCAACAAGATGTAACTAATTGTTATTCCTTGCGAAAATATTACTTCTAAGATCATTGATGGAAGCTATGACTTCTTGCATCAAGAGTCATCTCCTAGAGTGCATGGAGAATAGAGCTGGGTCACATTATTCTGTGGAGCATTTTCAAAGAGAAATATAGGTAAGGTAATGCTGGACTATTTTAATTTGAGTTGATATATTTCAAAAACTGAGTCTTGGCCAATTTTTTTTWAAGTTTCTTAAATATTCAAATGACTCATTTTGAAATGCACAAATTGATCATACTGAAAACTAAGACCATATGTACTGCCTTTTCTGTCAATATGGCAAAGCTACCAGCATACCGTACTTTTTGGTAACTAACAATATCTGAAAGTTGTAAGCTTTTTAGCAGACTCTTCATGTCTAACACTTCAGTTAACAAAGCGAGTGAGTGTTTCGAAAACTCAGTCAATGTGCAAACTTTGTGTATCTAATTATGACTAGATACAGGGAAATATTTGCATATGTACTTTTAAAGGCTGACTTCAAAATTTGATTCTAATTCCCTTTGCTTATACTGAAGAGAAAGTATGGTAATTTTTTTTCTCTTTAAAGGAAACAAACAAACAAAAGGAATAGAATAAGTCTAAAAATCTACAGTCCATCTGAAAAACAGACTGTGCAGAAGGCAGCTTGGAAGCCTGGCTATTTGAGTCAACTAACTCACTGTGTAGAAAATAGAATGCTTAGTTTTTACCCATTCTGCTCATTCTAGTATTTTCAGCAATTGCGATAATGGTTTTGAGTTAGAATTTTCCCTGATACTAATGGCCTCGTCAAAGCATTTTCATTTACCTTGACTTTTATTGTTGAAGGAGGAACATCTAATGCTTTGGTATTGAGAGATTTCTGGTCTCTCAGTGAAGATTTCTAAATCAGTTTTGGATTCTATATAGTTTCTTTATGATAATTACTAGCTCCTCAAAAATTTTCATTTGATTTGACTCAAAGAGAAAGAAATAGTTTTTCTTCACTGAGATTTGGCTTTACCTGGTTTAAAAAATATAAGAAATATAGTTTTTAAAAAAGGAATTAATGCAATTTATATTCCAGTTAAAGATAACAGTTAAGATATATTGAATCAAAATCCATAAGTGTGACTAGCAGATGTATTTTTAAGTACAGACTTCTTTCAGATTCATACAACTTCAATTCCATCAAATAAGGAGCTTTCTATAAAGCATAAGAGATGCTCAAAAACTTGAATGGAAAAATATGTGCCTATTTCAAGTGTTAGGTATGTTTACTTTCTGTGACAATAGGCACAGAGTGCATAAATGGACCTCAATTTAAAAATCAGTTTAGCAGAGGAGTTGCTATATTGCTACTAGTGTAAAATGAGATTTATATTAATTCAGCCTTGATAATATTGCTATCACTTTAAAAGAATCAGCTTAATATGTTACAGTTGGATTGAATACTTAATTAAAATTACCTCATATTTCCACTGAAAAACCCAACCACAAAAATCCTCATTCAACAACAGCAAAATAGAATTTCAGTACTACTCAGTTGTTTGGATCTCTAGATTTTGTACATAAAAGAAGCTGTATTCCATTAAAGCAAAAAACTTAGATCAGCTGTCAAATCTTTCACTGACTGCTATTTAATTGTTATATATTAGCTGATACAAGCATTGTATACTTATATACTTATATACTTATACTTAGTAAGTCCTTTCACAGCATTTCCACTACAGATACGCATTGGTACAATGATACATGAAATTGTTTTACTGTTTTTCAACAGATTTGGGGGCATTTGATGCAACTAACTGTATATTAAAAAGRACTGATGCAAAGAGAAAGGGAATGATCTATAAAGCTGCAGTTTTTAGACAACTCCAAAACGTATTGCTGTTGTTGTGATGTTGCACATTAGATGTAATTTGCTTTTAGTGTTTCTGCATTCCCCCTTGTTTATTGGACTACAGAAGAGAATGGGAGCATGAGGCTTCCATACTATAGCAGGAGACACATAGCAGTGCTTTTGTTGAATTGAAACCCAGAAATGTTGTATATATTTTTCCCAAAATTTCCATGGAGATAGATGAGAAAAGCTGTAATACTGGATCCTGTGTATTTTCATTTTATAGTAAAGTATGCTGAAGTATGTGTAGAAATGATCAGATTCATCCTAATGAAAGAACATACTGCAGTGCAGTTTATAATGACTTCTYTGAGCAGAATACCTATGAATAGCTGGAGATCCAAACCCTCTGCTTCCTATGGAGTACACATTTGGGCCAACCTCACGTAGGCTGACAAATTGTGAAGTGGAGGTGGGAGCCTTTGAACCTGTAATTACATTAATTGAGTGAAACTAATGACTTCAGAAATGGAGGGGAGAACAACTTCTGCCTGCATATCTAACTCRAAGGCTAGGTGAATAGAAGCCATTATTGAAGTCTTCCTGGCAGCCCAACTGTCCTTGGCTTGGTTGCAAACTGCCTGACATAGATTTTGCAAAGAACTAGGTACCATTGGCATTGTGCAGTGAAATGACCATCACCCATATAAGAATCTAGAGCTCTTGTAGCATTCTTTTAATACTGCTTAGCAGATGGGACTTTCCTATTTCAAGTAGGCTTCTAAATGTTCTAGTGGTGAAAGTACTAATTAGTATCCCTTAAATGCATAAAATAAATATAATCAAATGGGTAACTGCATATATTAATTTTATTTGAGAGAAACTGATTGTGCTGCAGCAAATTCTTTGAAATTGGTAGTGATATCTGGATACAATTGTTATTTGAAAACATTGTAGGCACTTAATATGATAGTTCACACCCAAATATGTCATCAAAATGAATGAAGCAAAGGCAAAAGGGATATGAAACCAAAATTCTAAGCTCACATGGTAATTATTGCTGTGTAATTGGAGCTCCCTTGATAACTGTATGTTTAGCACATGTCTCACTTTGGTGTCTGCTTTTCAGACAATCACTATCAGAATTTAGCATAGGAAAATTTCTGGAAAAATTAGAGGCCAAAATAATGTACTTAAGCACAGCATTTTTTTCACCAGTCAAGAATTGTTTTAAAGTTGAGAGTCTAAGAGCTTCAAAATAGGTGAAAAAAATTATAATCTCACAGGAAATCACTCACGTAAAAAATTTTGGAAAGGAGAAAGATAAATTTAACTTTTTGGAGGGGTTCAACAATAAAATGAAAATGCAAAGAGGATACATTTACACCCTAATAGTAGTAGTACCCATTGTAGTCTCATCTCTCTCTCTTTTCCTGTCACTTCTATTTTTCATAGTGTATTTCATTTAGCTGATACAACCAGTAGCATCCTGATATTACATTACATGTGCAAAATCCCCTTGTTCTGTGCTGTTGGCCCTGACAGAGGTGAGATAATAATGAAATGCATTTTTGGGTACATGACATGCTACACAGTCTCCAAAATGGCAAAGTTCAGTTAAGGAATACCTTGTGTGAAGGGGATAGAGACCTGATCAACTATGAGCTGCGAAGTGTTGCACACATGCTGTTGAGACAGGCTTACATGCACAAAGTTTCATTTGCAGCATCCACAGCTGATGATATGTATCTACTCTAATGGTAAAATCTTCTTTGTGTAAAAAGGGAGATAGAAAAAGAAGAAAAACTATCCCTAGTGCCAGCCACAAAGAGATGCACTGGATTTCTTGAAATATGTCCTTGGCAATTCATTCTGTAATAATTTTTTATTTAATTAGGAATTTTTCAGAGAATAATAATTCAAATAATCAATGTTCAGAAAACTGAGATTTTCCTCTGCAGTCTTTTATGAACAAAGTGCAACTTAGTATAAGCTTGTTCTCTAAGTGGCAGTTAAATACGGACTAATTTGTGCAAGTACTTCATTGAGGTATTRACAAAGATCCACAGATGATAAAACACTTTACTGTGCACCCTGGTAAATATCTGTGGTGACAATAAGGTAAGTAGTAAGACCATAGCTGTTAGACATTTGATACTAAGCAAAAATGTAGGTACTGAGGAGTTTTCTACAGTCAAGTGCAATTTTATATTGTACTGTAATGCAGGAAATGGCTAATTAAAACTAACGTCCATTGTGATTAGAAGTTACAGTGGTGTTTTCACCTCAGACTTGGTCACTTGAGAAGGAGWTTCACTCCTATTGTTTCCTTTTGCCTTCAGCCTCACAGGATTAGCAGAGATATGACAGAATGCTAATGAGGTTTGGCAGGTTCAGAGGAGTCACAGAAAAGCCATGAATTAATCTCAGCTCTGTGTCAGTCAGAAGCCATCAGCCTACAATATCCAACAGAGAAAATCCAACTAAGAGCCACTAATTGTTGTGTTACGATCAAAACATGGAATCTTTTATCTCTCATGCCATTTGTTTTGAGTGCTGTTTGGTATGCTGCAACGCTTTTAAGTCTTATTGTTAAATCTTGAGAGAAATCTCCAAGARCAATGACACTGACAGAATAAAGCAAAGAAGGAAAAAGGGATTAGGCTGGTTAATAAACTGCTAATCTTTGCTGTACTGTTCAACCCTAATGGCTCTTATTTGCTTGCAGCTAAGTTTATTGGGCTTTAGTTTTGGGTATCAGCTGTTCTGTGGTTCTTCTCTTTTTAGGTAGACTCAAACCAACAAGACAGTTTCTATTGTTAAAGGAACCTGTGCTGTATGCAATTTTAAAGACACACACGTATGGCTCAGAGAGTCTGGAGATTTACAAAATCTGCAAATGCATAATTCATACAGAAAGACATAACTGTATTTACAGGAGTGGGCAATGACATGTTTTGTCTGAGCAAGAAATCTATGTTTTCTGAAGCAGTTGTTACTACTTCCAAAATGTTGTTCTGTTGAGCTAGTGTGAGAATGAACATAGGATTCAAAATACTTAATCAGATTTGTGGTTCATACAGCATTGTGCACTTTCCTCTCTGACTGTAAACTGTGTGTCAGTGCTGCAGTTCAGGTGTGATTAGAGCTGGTGTGGATACACCTACTCCAGCTTTATTTTAGTAACCTATGTGTCTGATTGCTGTAGTATGGCAGTGTGGCACTCAGCACAGTATGCAGAATTGCCCCAGGATGCTAAGCAAAGACTTGAGTGGTTGCACCTCACTCACCTATTCTGCTGTGATTATACTGTATCGCTAACTGACCTAAAGGTCCTAATTTACATTGATAGGCAGCCATCTTCCAGTCTGTTCTCCAAGTTTGTATAGCCCTTTGTATTCTTTTCCCCATAGTTAAATAATACTGCCAGATGAATCTACAAAAAGTAATTAAGCCTCATTTATAAAATTCCAGTTTCTCCTGCAAAGCGTTGTTCAAAATTTCCCTTGGACAGTGTAGATGTGCCTTTTGTTTTAAATTTTTGTTCTATCAAGAGATTTCTGCTGCTTTTGACCTTTTAGCAAGGGATACATTAACAGAGCAATGAAATTCTTATACACCTTTTTTTTTTCTCTTGAATTTCTTTTGAAAAATTCTCTGAACAAGTGCTGCTGTGTAATCAGAGCCTCTACTTTGTAGAGGCAAGCCCCAAAGCAGCTTGAATGTGTTTAAAAAATATGGGATTATTTTTAAAGAACTGATGGGCATTAATAGAAAGCTGTCTGCATTCCAACAAAAAGAAAAAAATAGCAGTTCCTGAGAAGAAATATCATCTTGAAGGCACAAACCAAACCTCAATGCAATATGCCACAGCAAGTGCTCACTATATCAATTCTGTGTTTGTCATTTTAGATGGATGGGTGTCTGAGGAGTTAGACATATTCCACCATAGTATATTTATTTTGGACTTGTCATCTCATTCTGTTTAGGCTGTGCTTTTTTTTTTCAAGTAAGAATTGCTTGGAGACACTGTGAAATTAATGGCAATGCATTTAAAATGAGTCTTTTAGTGATGGAGAGTGTAAATGATACCTGTGAGTGCTATGGATAGCTACATTTAAACCTAAGTGGAGGAAAAGCATGAGCTTTATGTAGTGCTTTTACACTCCATAGATCTGTTCTCAAAAGTATTATTTCTTTAGACAAATGTGTGTGTGTGTGTGTGTGTGTGTGTGTATATATCTATCTCACTTGGGAACCTTATTCACAGTGAAGTGAAAGATAAAATTAAGTCTCATAGGCTCCACAGCTTTCTCTAAGAAAGTGTTTATAGTACTCTCCAAGAAAAATGGAAAATGAAAGGAAGGGGATGCTTTATCTTTGTAAAGAAGAGTTTATTTAGCATATTCTAGTATATATATGTATCACAGGCTCTGTCCTGTATTGTGTTTATATGCATGCAGTTCTTGTGATTCTTCTTGAATTGAACTGGTGTATGCTAGATCAGAATAAAGACTTGAGTGCATCTAGAGAAATAAGGTAATAAAAATCTTCAATTGCACTGAGCAGACCACATTGAATATGCTCCTACCTTGAGAGTATCAAGTAGCATAAAGATGATTATAAGGGTAAGAAATTTTATTCTTTAATATCATTACTCTCCAAAGCTGGACTGTCAAATTAAATTTATGTTATAGATAGTATCAGCTATTGGGCAAGTTGATCTAAAATCAATAGTCCTGGGTGACTCCATATTTCGGGTCCGTTCATCCCCTGCAGACTACAAAGARACTTGTGACTGTTCTCATTTTGTTTTGTATTGGAAACCTTCGATTAAGTCAGCCGTTTGAGCAAAATTCCTAAGTGACTGCCACATTGAAAACAAAAAATACATTGACAGTTATAGTTGCTGACCTAGAAACAGGTAGAACTATCAGTCAGGCACTGTGTTTCTTTAATCTTATTAGATGAGTGCAGATACATCTATATTTTCTACATTTACACAGCAGTGGTTCCTATAAGTATAGCTTTTCTTACAATCTGTCATTTATTTCTGACTGTCCCCTGAACTAGTTTCATTTGTGGCTACTGAAGACAGTCATTTGATATGAAGTTATAATGATGTATCATATATAAGTCCTAACTAATCATATACAACAAAAACTGAGTTAATTTTTATATGTTTATATTAATACACATTTTCATCTTTTTTCTTCCTGCTTTAAAATCACTTTCTGAGAATACCTAGTATTTACTCTGGCTACCTCCAGTAAATAAAGTGAGGATGGTCACAGTACACTCTCAAAAGAATTCCATCATGACACAGTGCATAAGGTTTCTGTACTCTTCTCCTGTCCCTTTAGAATTGGAGCCATAAATTCAGCTATGAATATTGGGTGATTCCATAAGCATTTAGAAAAAATGAGCCATCTTCAATGAATAAGTCTGGAGTATTATCAGACTTCAGGTTCATATTATCTTTTGGCTTGTCATAATCCATTTGTCAGTGTCTGCTTCTGTCTTTAGTGTCAAAGTTCAGATGAAAGTCTACGGAAAAATAATCTACAAGCATACATAGCTGTCAGAGTAATTTAGTTAATACACATTAATATCTCCTGAAACAATGTGTTGATAAAGAAAGCACACTGAAGATGCTGGAAACTGTACTTTTTTTTTTTTTTTTTTGGTAAAGCAGTCTTTGCACCGTGAGTTTAATGAAACTGAAGCAAATATTGTAATACTTTTGGGGGAAAAAAATGGGGTGAAAAGTGTGATGAAAATGTCCAAGTTCTGCACAATTCATTTGGGAAACAAATGTATTCATATTGCTCGTGTGTCCAACTTAAATATGTAGCTGTGAAATACTAATTACTTGCAAGTATAAGCTAATGGTCAAAAGTTACCTGCAGGGTGATATCAGATAACTAGTCCATTTCAAGTAATAATAATTTAATCAAAACTGGTTTTGCCCAGAAAAAGAGAACTTATTCAAAGTATTTTTAAACTCTGTGTATTATGATGCCAGACAATGGGATTCATCTTATAATGAAAATAGATTACTCTGTGAAGAGGTTATTCCTTGTTCATGAGAAAGCTGTTACTAGCACATTTTCTTTCTGGAATTCATATTCTTTTCTCTAAAACAATGACATAAATTGAACATACTAAAAAAATTTTGTAGTATAATTTGCGTCATGGTGAAAGAACTTAGCACTTCTTTGGAGCATGTTTGTTTTAGAATTTTGAGTCCAAGAATTTAATAATAAATATAACGCACTCTGATTTAGTGCAAGAATTCCTCCTCACATATATGGTGATTTTCTTTGAAACACCTTTCTAATCTCAGTGTCAAATTACAGGTCTCAGTATGTGGCGTGTGGTTTGATATGTTAAGCACCTTTGTTTCTGTTCAGTTTCAGTTAACCATTGAAACTCAGTATTATATTTTTGTGCCAAAGTTTAGATAGGTTAGAAAATTTTGTCTTTAGGACTGTGTATTAACATCCTTGGACCTAATCCCATTTTAAATGTGTTTAGGAGAAGGTGCTGACCCTGAGATGTTAGCTGGGAAATCATGGGAGATCAAAGAACCTTCCTCAAAGAGACTAGGCTTTCACAGTAACAGGTGAAGATAATTTTGCAAAACAACTTTGGCATGCAATACAATGAGTAAATAATGAATAATGCAATAGAGATATAAAGCAGCAAATTTGTATGCCTTGGTGATATGTATGCAAATAATGATTATGTAAATATAGAGGAAAATARAAAGTGTAAAAAGAAGAAAGAGTGATGCTTACAATAAAGAGAAAAGAGAGCCTTAAAGAACAGTGATTTTTCTGTCCCTATTAGCACAGAAACCTTACTTAGTTCTGTAACTAAGCTTTAGCAAGGCTTGAGCATCTGCAGATGCAAACCTCTGAATGAACATTGGTCCAAGGACAGAAGAACGCAGTTGAGGCACTGGAGATTTTTTTATTATATTAATAAAGTAAAATAGCTTAACTAGTGTAAAGTAATTGCATATAAGCCCACTTTTTATATAAAGTTAAATAAGTTAAAAATTAGGTTTATTAGCTATTTAGCACTCAAGATTTTTTTTTTTTTTTTTCTGAATCTTGCCTCTGGATAGCCCTGGCTCATCTGTTCCCCAGTTCTGGTATTTTCTGATCCTGTAACTTCCACTTAACCTAACTAGTGCTGAATTGTCCTAAACTGCCTGAAGTAGTTACTCATATATTATATGTACTAAATTATTACTTATATTCTTGTGTTATTCTATCTATAACTGCTTATCACATATTTCTTGTAATAGCTGATGCTAAATACTATATTCAGGCCTACTAAAGGAATTTGGATTTAGTGATTGGTCTACAAGACATGTGAAATAAACAGAATATTAAAGTTTTAACTAGGCTCTAGAAGCATAATCCTGACCCTAAAACACTGAAACCCCCCCAAGTCTATTGGCATCCAACAGTTAACTGTCTATAAACACAGCCAAAGGATAGCTCCTGTAACAGGAAATAGCTCTATTATATCCTTTGGAAAGGATCCTTTTGCCTTCCAGAAAACTTCCTTCTACTTGGTTATGGTATGACAATTATATTTTTTGATTCTGAGTTCTTTATGCATGAATGTTAAATGTTTGTGGGAGGTGACTATATAACAGCACTTTTCAAATCATGGTAGAAGAACTTACCTTTTTGGAAATTACCACTGTTTGAACTTAAATTTATCRCATATTGCTTAAAGTGAAGAGCTACGTTCCTGACCCGCGTTTACTTTCAGTTCCTTTTTAATTACTTGAAAATTTTACAGAATGCTTAAATTTCATTGAAGAAAAGCCTGTAGTATTTTATTTTTTTCTTTCTAGATGTTAAATACAGGTTTGAATTATTGCCTATTGAAAACTTATTAATAGTTAAGCAGTTAGAAGGGTTTCATGGAGAAAAACTTCCTGTGATACAGGCAATAGAATTAATTAGATTATTGGAGTTCATATTGTCATTTAAGATTACTTAAAATTACACATTTCATAACATTTTAATTTTGCATACAGATTCTTTTTCTGCAATAATATCTTCACAGCTGCAATTTTTTATTCAGGATAAAGCCCTACTGAAGCCAATGAATATGTTATGTGCAAGTCATTCATTGCAAGACCGGGGCTGTAAAAGATCTGTTCACATATTATGATCTGTAACAGGCCGTCCTATATCATATGAAAAGTATAAGGAATCAAACTATTTCTGGTGCAGACATTGAATATCTACCAAACACAGATACAAGTTAAGAAACAAGTTAATTTTTATCTCATTCTTTTCATAAAGCTTGTCATGCTCTGGCACACTTCCTTCAGGTTCATGGACATTATGCATCTTCACTAAAACCTTGGCCACTGTCCACAGACTACCCTCTACTTCTTACATCATATGCAACCTTTTGGCTGAAATAATGCATGTAATGGTCAGTGCATTGAGTAGCTGCTGCCCAGAGTATGAGGAAGGCGAAGAGTGCTAAAACATTAAGCTGTTTTCCCTTCCTGATCAGAAATTTKTTCATCATCTTTTTGTGATTTCTCTAGGCAGATGCAATGCTGAGGGAACTACTAAGGTTTTTGTTTTTTACAGAAGGTTTACGCTTTTATGAGTGCATTTCTATATTGTTTCTACTCTCTTTTTCAGTAGTTTTTCCCCACCTTAAAGCCATATTTCAAGTAAATGGGGCTATAGGCACAATGTGTACACTACTTTCCCATTTTATGGTTGATCCAAGAAGTTACATCAGACCTTATATTTACATACTAAAGATTAAGCCTAGCTTATATCTTCTCCATTTCCTTGTGAATACTGCCATAATAATGACTTTTGGAGGCTTTATATTTCTATTGCAACCTTCGTCACAAATGCCAGAAAGTGTAAAAGGTCCTTTATAAAGACTTGAAATATAGACTTTTATTTTTATATCTACTTAAATTTTTACCAGAATTTTCTTATCATATGGTCCCTGACACTATAAGCAAGAAATAATAGGAATCAACATAAAATGAAGCTAGAGTGATGGAAAGGTCAAAGTAAACAGTTTACTACCATTTTGTGTTGAATATAACAGGCATTAAAATGCCAGTACTGTAATCTGATGACATACTAAAAGACAGAAATATTACACCAATATGAATCATTTTTCAAAAATATGGCTGTTAGGAAGAGAAGGGGGAGAGTTTTAACTCCCTCTTAGCTTATGAGACAATAATGTCAGAATGTTGCTCAGAAGTCTTTTGATGCAATATTTTCTAACTAGAAAATCACAGCTAAGCTGAAACTGAAATTCTCTTGAAAGCACCTTAACTTTGGCAAAACTTCTGTCAGGTGGTTACCGAAGTTCTTGGAGGAGAGGGAATAGATGGAGGAGAGAAGATACTGACCTCCCTCAGCCCCACTACCCCAATAAAGGGTTTTTGGGATGTGGTAAACGCAGATTGAAACCACTGCCTTGACCGATTCAAACCATGAACTTAAGCTTTGACGGCCTACACTCTGCTGGTATGCCCAGTACCTCTTGATCCTGCCACTTTTGTCAGGACAGTGCTGTTTTTCATGCCATCTAGAGCCCTACTGTTTTTGACCATTAGTTTGGGATTTCTGTGTGCGCGGAAACCCATAATAGCCAGGTCACTCTGACTAGGCAGACCCTGGACAGATTGTGTTGGAGAGCTAAAGAATCATGGTTTAGATACATAATAGCTCCAACATGTCTGTGGGTCTCTGACTTGCTATATAAGTGCTGTACAACCTTTATAGACATATATATCCAGGAAAAATAAAATGAATATGGGAGCTGCTGTTTTTTGGATTTCAACCTTTCTAGTACAGTGTGCAGACCATTGGGGTGCTTATTCCTCTAAGGAAATTGGAATTTTTATTCTCTTATTTGCCTCTTTTGTTTTCTCATTATCGCCGAGAATTGGAAAGAAATCAGAACTCATTTACAAAATGGAGATGTTGTTTTCCAACCAGATCTAGTTTTCATTCTAAGTGAACACCAAAGAATGAAGTGCATTTGATAAGTCCATCTAGGCACTTAAATCAGAGATTCTCAAACATTTTGTGGAAGTTGCATAGATGAATTGACACATTCAAAACCTGAGAGATTCCTATTTTATTTGAATTTTGAAGTTAGGTGTCCATCACTAAATTAAATCAGATCTTTCCCTCAATGCTAATTCCCAGTTACCATATTCAGTTCCCTTATGCTCTCCTGAATGCTTGAAGGGGGAAATACAGCTAGGATACTTCTATGTAAGCCTGTTCTTAGCTAACTGCGTATTAAAAGACACTTGCAATATTAAATTGTTAACAAAATCATAGTATGAAAATGTAGCCCAGTTGCTTATGTTGAAATCTGTGCATCCGTTAWAATATTGGCGTTTACCCTTTGAAATTAATTAGGATTTTTGCAGTGTTATAGGAATTTCTGTATATAGGGAATGCTTGCAGTACAGAAGTAAAATTAATTACTTTCAAAGGGTAAATATCAACATTTTAATGACATCTACTGTGGCTGCCAACATTTTAAGAGTCTTTCCGTGGGCTAATTTTCCAAACAATCCTGGGATCTTCCAGCCTTCCTCCCTGACAGGGCAGCCTGCATTTGATTTTGAATTTCAGCCCTTACATAAGCACTATATGCAAGGCCAAGTTTGCTCCCTCTTATACATGTTGAAAAATATCTTGTTTAGCAGTTGTTCCCCTTGACTTATGGACTCATCTGAAAAAAAAAAAGTACAAAATGAGGTGGGGAGTGCTTTTTTGGAAGCATACTACTGGCTGGTTTAAAATACGTATTGGCCAATTCTAAAGAAATCTTATACTTTAACAGTTGCAGCTTGACAGACTGAACAGAGGATTGCATGTATGTTAACTGGCTCTGCTACAAAAGACACATCCGTAGAGGGGACAGACACTCTAGCATGTCAACCATGTGTAAACAAAATGATTTCTTATTGCTTCCTCCAAGCTCTTCCCCCTGAAGCAGTGTGCATTTCCCTGTAAATCCCCTGCAGGTTGCTTTGCCGGCAAATGGAAAGAATTCAAGACAGTCAGATTGCTTTGCCCTGTGAGCAAGTTAATGTCAGCTCCATGCACTAGAAAAAGCTTTCCTCTGAACAACGTGGATAGGCCAAAAGTATTCAGTCTTGCAATTGTAAGTGCAAAGACTTCCATGACAGGTGTGAAGGTTATGTAAACAGGGATGCTGTACACATTTATCCAGCCCCTTCTGGTCTCTCCATTTCCCTTACTTCTCCACATTCCCTTAATGTTTTTGTAACCACATACTCCCCCATTGCTTAATGGGATAGCACTCAGTCAAGTGTATCACCCACAGGACTTTAATAAGGTTTACTATTTTTAAATATAACCTTACAGCAACAATGAAATAAGGGCAAAACAAATCCCAACAGCATCTTCTATCTTAGAATGCAATATGGGACCAGAAGTACCTAGATGGGGTGATGTGATTTTGGTCTGCCTTCAGGGCAAATACAGATCTGACAGAACACCCAATAAGAGATGGTTGCCTGCATTTCCTCATAGTGCCAGTTGTACTCCCCTGCTCATTCAGACTARTCTCACTAGAAGCCTGAACTAAATATGTAATATTATGGGAAGTATGAGGGGTGTGGTGCTATTGCGTTTCAGACCCCATTATCATTCTGCTTCCTAGTTTTTACTTAGCCCCCTTGAATTTTGTTTTGCATATGCTGCTGACAGTCTCAGGCCACTGAATGCATGAGTTCCCAGTAGCAGAGTAAATTCTGAAGTTTGAAATGTTTTTGCAGACCTAGAGAGAAGCAGTATTCTTTTATGTCCAAGTAAGACTCAGACAGAAAACGCAGAGCCAAGGACAAAAACAAACTGAAAATTGCTATATTGAAATAGCAGCCTTTTTCAGCAGAAAGGAGAGCAATAAACTAAGGGAATATACCAAATGGAGAGTTACTTGAAATACCTGTGACTGCGTGACTGTTGCTGTGTCACAATGTCTGTGACTTTCAAAGGATCATCACTTTTACTACATGCAGCCAATTAGGAAAAGCTTATTTCTTTTTTAGTTCGGGATTATTTTTACCTAAGTGTCCTAATGTTTGCATACATTTTACTCTATTTTGCACTTATTTTCTGTAATAGTTCACTTCCAAATATTTAGGCTACTCTCCCAGGGGTGATGTGAGTATATAGCGTAATTATAAAGATGTGTGAATCATCAGGATACAGTGATAAAAGAAAAACTTCAGGGTCACTTCTCCTACTTCTGAATGAAAAAAAAGATAAGGTTGTGAAGAAGATTCACTTTTCTCCAGATCATTCCTCTTGCCCCTAGAATACCACCAGACTGACACCTTTTGGCTTTGTAAACAATCCCCAGTAATTTTGCTTGTAACTCTCTGACCTGCACCAGGTGAAGGTCTGGCCCCACATTTTAAGATGTATTTCTCGAACATATTTTTCCTCCTTCAAAATATCTATTTGTATGTAGTTTATTAACACAAAATGTTGTTATAAAGTGTTGGGAATTTCTGTTATAAGAAAAGAAGATAATATTTCTGTAGAATACCTTGTTACACTTTATACTTTATGGGTGGCAGTAGAAATGTTAACTCTGATCATGACTACTACTCTCTTGCAAGTATTTGATTTCCATCTAAGACTATGTGCATGGGCAACCCATCCCACACACTACTGAATTTTTATGTAAAAGTCTTCATTTTTCGATCAAATATACCTCATGTCTTCCAATTAACATGTAAGAAACTACCTGCAAAATGACATACCATTTCTTGTATAAATTCCTTCATTTTATGGGACCTTTTAGTGCTTTGCTTTAAATTTAAAGTACAAATGTATTAATATTTTAGAACTGAGAATCATATTTACTAGCTAAAGAGAAATTATGGGGGTAATTCACCCCTTTGTCTTTTTACACTTGTGGAGATTTTGCACACACATCTTTACCAATACCTGCAAATACAATAATTCTCTCATTCTTGCATGCTAGATAAGGTTTTGGGAAACCTCCTACAAATGTGTAATGACTACAGAAATGTACTGCTGCTCATTAACTAACAAGTGTGCTGCCCCCGTTCTGGCATGGAACTGTTGGTACTACATGTTGCCCTGCTGAAGGAGACATCCTGGGATTTCTGTACCAAAATGCATGTGTTTTCTACCACCAAAATTGACTACTATTTTCAACTACCAAAGCATTTTCTGTAGTTTGATATGGCCATAAGATTTGTCTTTTTAATCCTTTTTTCTGATGGGGGGGTCTGAGGGAGACCTGCTTCTGAGGGAGGAAGTAATGCCTTGTGTAACAAGAAATTGAATGAACTACTGATTTGCAAGGATTTTTTAAGGACCATTTACTGTTTTAATGGCTATTACTAGTTTTTAATGTTTCTACAAAATGAAATTTTAGCAGTTCTTAACCATGAAGAAGGAGAAAGAAAAGATGATTTTCATTTAAAAGTACGCTGAAGTCCAGCTGTAGGTTATACATGATAAGGAAGATACTGAGTGAAAAATTGTGCTGTGGGCTACCAGGGCAGATCAGGCTGTTTGCAGACTATCAATCTGTCACTGGTCATATTAGAAACAAGTAACTGCATACATGACTCTAAGGATGAGTGCATTAATTAAGGGCATCAGATCCTCAGAAGAAACTGCTTTGTGAGCACAGAGACAAAATTCCCTGTTTTAACCTGTTTTACCTTATATACTATAGTAGTTAGAATGTGCTGTTCCTAAAGTGCCTTAATTCAGGATGGAATTCAGTCTCTTCTTGACCGCCAAGGTGCATAATAGGCCTAAATTAATATATGTTAGTATGCTTTATGATTATTGAATGTAAGTTATTATATACAGTAGATGTAATATATTAGTTCTGTTATAAGTTTACAATGATAAACCTGTATGTGCTAATTTCATAGTTATTTTATCATTCAGGTTAGTACATGTTGAATTCAATATAGTCATTGCAATCTGAGAGGAATTGAGTCTAGAAAACTAGTGACTTTTTTTCTAATTTTGTAATTTTTTTAAAGAAACAATTTTCTTATGAGATTTCAAAGAGACTGCACTGGATTATTGAAAAAATAGCTTTTATAATATTTGTTTAATACTCCAGGGTTGCTGCAGCAAAGATTGCATCTAACTAAGTTTTTAAAGCACAGGCACCAAAGCCCTTTAGGGACAGGTGATAAACACTTGGAGCAGGATTGYGAAGAAAAAATATGTTTTTTAATTTGTGCCATCACAGTCCTGACTGTCCGTTCGGAAAGACTTCCAGTCTCTGAACACCTTGTAGGCACTCCACATTTTTCCAGACAATACTCGCTGCATGTACTCTGCTTTCTTATTACTGTAATGGTGCAACTTTACACATTTGTTGCTCATAATTTAGTCAAACAGGCGAATTGAAAAGCCAGGAAATCCTGGTATAAATTTCTCAGGTAAGGACCTTTTTAAATATATAGGTCCCATAGTCAGGTTTGTAAGTCCTTGTTGGTAATGTTCTTTGTTTTGAGAAGTACTGAGTATCTAGCAACTCCACTGAAGAGAGCAAAATCTTCTGTTTGGTCAACAGCTGCTTTTTATTTTGAAAATGAAGTTTTTTAGCAGCCAAATCTTAGCTACCCAAAATACTAAAACTGTAGTCCCAGCCCTTCTGCAGACATTCAGAGTCTGAGGTATACTGTACCTGGCTACTGATAGACTGCAAAAATAGCCTGATCTTCCCCAGTAGCTCAGGACAAAGAATTTCACCTAAAGTCTGTTTGTTTCCTGACTCCAAACCAGGAGGACATCCATGTATGCCCCAGTTGTGCCTAGGCCTCTGATTTCCCTGAGGAAAACAAGCAAACAAACAAAAGCAATACAACAACAACAAAACCCCAGCCCTCAGGAGTATGACACAGTGGGTAAAGGCAAGCATCAGCTCTGTATTTTGCTTTGCCTATCTGTGGTATGGAAATACTAGCAGCTTTTTTCAAGGGTTTTTTGAGACTCTAGCAATACGCTGTTTAAAGAGCATTCAGATACTCAGCTAGAAGGTGTTGTATCTGTATAAAGAAGTATTACCATTTTAAYATAAGCATAAAACTATATATGGTTTTAATATAACCATATAACTATCGCCATTTTAATACAAGAATGTAATTATGATTAAATGTTTTATTTAAATAAAGAAAAACCTTTTTCTCTGAGCAGGTTTACTGAAGAAGGCTGGTATCTGTTTGCAGACAGCTCAGTTGGAAAATTTGGTCAGAATGCTGACATTGCTACCCCAGTCATCTCCCTTACTGGGCCAAAATGCAAAATGGTATTYTGGAACCATATGATTGGTGCAACAGTAGGTTCTCTGCAGGTAAGGAGAAGGTTTGGAGGTTTTTTGCTGCCTGAAATTCCTGTGAGAAAACTCTTGCCTAGTCATTTAGTTTCATTAAAGCCTAGACGGCTAATAAATGAAAATGAGCAATTACTAACACTCCACTGCTCTCAATATGTTATGATCTGAAGGAAGCATTAGCTTGAGTGAGCTGTGGAAAATGTGACTTTTTATAAGCTAAAATGACCTTTGTAAATATACCATGGATGGGGCTTCTGTACAAGAAAAAGCCTTGTACTGCACAATAACCTTTGACACTAAAAAGCATCAGCAGATATCTGAACATCAAGGTTTTTGGCTGTATGGGATAGGAGCACTAAAAAAGAAATAATTGCATTCAGATTAATTCTGATGAAATTTTGTAGAATTGGCTTGTTGTTATGTTATTCCTTTGAAAATTTAATGTATATTCTTCAAAGGTTAATTATATTAAAACAAGCAAAACTGAGATATTTCTAGGACTTAAACATAGCAAGATTTCTTACCCATACTCTTTTCTTTTGGAATAAAAGCATTTATGTAATGCAAATCTAATTGGTTCAGACCAAATTCCTGCAAAGGGACTGAATAAACAGCAACATTGTTCTCAACAATTTTTATGCCATAAATATGAGTAACTATAACAGGACTTCCACTGAATTTTACACAATAACTACAACATCAGAAATTGATTGTAAAAATATTCAGAATAAAATACTCAATCACATGCACACCCAGAATCAAATTGGTAGTTCAGTGAACTTCAAATGCATCCATAAGCCAAGGATCTGACCAGTGTGTRTGAATTTAATTGTACAAATAAATTCTTAGTAGCTTAGTTACATCCAAGTTACTCTGAATAACAAAGTGCAATTACAGTAAAAAGGTGGCTGAGTTCAGCTGTTTTGAAGATGAAATTAAAATGTGTTATTGATATTAAAACTGAAAATTAGGACATGGTTTCCTTCACCCCACATGTGTGACTTGCTAAATGTTCAGAGGAACCATGTTCTGGGTTTTCATGAATTTTTCTGAACCAATTTTCAGCAATATCACTGAATTGTCCCAAGTAAGTAATGCAGGTGCTAGGGTACTTGGCAAGTAGACAAATTCTAATTAATCAGAATTAGTAGATGATCATAGAGTAAAGATGGTTTGTCCTCAGTTTAAACACTTGGAACAGGTTGATTCCCTTTGGCTTCTTGCATTTGCTCCAGTGTCCCAAAGCTTCTGTAAAACCTAGGAACCCACATTACTTGGAAGCAAGCCCATTCAGTGTTTTGCAGAAAGTAACAGCAAATCCTATGTAGTCATTTCCAGTATCACACTGTGAAGGTACCACTACAAAAGGCAAATGTATACATTTTTTTCTCAATTCCAACATGAGAGACAACTGTTTCACTCTATCAGTTTTAACTTAATGGATTTTAAGACTTACCAAAAAATCTTTGCATCACAAAATCTTTGCATTTTAATCATTATAAATAATTGTTTATTTTTGGTTGTTTAATTTTTCAGTTAATAATGAATGTAGGAATAACCCAGAATATAAAGTTATTTAGTTAATCTGTCATTATTTTCTTCTAAAGATTGTCAGTATTATATGAATGTATCTTTTTTGTGGTTGAAAATTACTGGAGTTCTTCTGTCAATCTCATCCCCCATGACCACCACATTTTTAATGTACAAGTTTTGKTTTTTTGAATGTTAGTCTGTATCAATCCATAAAAGTCATGTAGGACATGCCCAAGACTCTCCTATCTGCTATTTGCCTGAATGATTGCCTTGCTGTGTTTCTATAACTTTCTTAAACAATGATTAGTTGTTGCCACCAAAGTAGACTTGCTCTACCAAAGTAGCTATTTTTTCAGCAACTTACAATGTAATCAAAATACATACGGCTTCCAAGGGCATTAGGGTACAGGGAAGCCTTTCTGGTGAAGGACTTGGATTTAAGGTGTAAACCTTGGTAAGTAATCTACAGCATATATAAAACTGTGTGTGTACGTGTCTATATCCCTATGTAGTCAAACACATTTATAGCTATATTCGTATTCATATACAGTGTATATATGAGTGTAAGAGTTTTTTTTTTCTTTTTCAGCACCCCTTATTCTCTCAAATAATGTCCATAATCCCTATTTTTTTCTATTTTTTTCCTTAAAATTCATGTTTTCTATGAACAGCTTCTTTCTTGTCTTTAAAGCCAGGTGTCACTTTGTTTTTCTGTTCTATTTAATATATTGCACCTGCTTCTTTTGYTCCTCTGGATTGAAAGCTCTTCAGTGTGGGGATCTGCTATTTGCTTGGCAGAACTTACCTGCTTTACAGTACCATAGACACCCATGGGACTGCATAAATTTTCCAAAAATGCCATTTTTTCATTAAGATGAAAAATGCCTGGGCTGCCCTAAGAAGATTACACAGAGTAGCAATAAATCCTTGAAAGCAGAGGCGGTTCAGGCAACTGGTGAAGTGATTTTTAGCCGTATGAGTACTGGCTGGGGACACAGCTTGACACACACCATCAAACTTCCATCTTGTCGTTATTGTTAGCTCAGTTGAATTCGGATGCCCCAGAGGTTAGAGCAAAACATATTTAGGGCTTTGTGTTCATGTGGAAAAGTGTCAGCTTTACCCAGCTCAGTGACTGTTCAMTGGGGTTAAGAAATTAATGAGTCTTCCATTGTCCAAACAGATGAAGTTTGGTCTATGGATGGAAAGAACAGGTTTTTATTTGTAGGAAGAAAAAAAGGATTGTTTCATATAGAACCAGAATATTAAATCTAGCCTGGAACTGTAGTGGCACAATCTGATCCAGTCTAATAGATGCATGTACTATTATAATCTTCATTACTCTGGTTGTTAGTGCTGTTTTCCATGTTTTACAAATGGACCCTGACCTTTTGCTGAGCAATTTTTTTTTGTGGCTAGCCATTTTTTACCCCAGATAATTTAATGGGATAAATTATGGGATAAATGGGATAAATTATAATTTAATGGGATAAGGCCCTGAGCTGAGTGTACGTTCCTGAGGAGATCAGAAAAACCTGAAGAAGAATTTTCTTAGAATGTTGGTTTACACTGGCAATCCTTTTGCACTTGATATTATGTGGCAATATAGGGATAACTTATATTAGATACTTGGAGCAAAATTGTTTAATGTTAATGAATCTGAAGTGAATTAGCATTGGAAATACTTTTTTGTGATCTGAAATTATTTCCTTTTCAGGTACTCAGTAAAATTGGTAACATGACTTCTAGACTGTGGGCTCAAAGTGGCAGCCAAGGTCCACAGTGGAACAGAGCAGAAGTGTTCTTAGGAATTCGTTCCAGTTTTCAGGTGTGTGTATTCTTACTTTATGTGCTTTCTAGTCAGTCAGCTGGATTTAGGTACTGTTATCTTGCGCATTTTTCCCCTTATCATTTCTCTTTTGCCCCATACACATCCTGTGCTTCCTCTTCTGCATATTCAATAAACTCATCTTCTTGGCCTTCTAAACAGTTATCTGAGTTGGAGACAAATCTTTGAAGGGAATGAGAAATTTCCGATCAGATTATGACGTCCCTTTCTAAGACAGAGAATCCCTTCTATCCTTGAATCCAACTCAGGTTAGAACTATTCCACTTCCTTCTCCTGAGTGTGTAGTAGAATTACATTTGTTTTATGAAAAAGGATTCTTGAGCACCATGCTGTCTTCAAAATATGAGCTGACCTGTAAGCCTCTTAGAGATACTTAGTCATGAGTATACCATGCTTAGTTGTATCCTTCTAAAAAAAGAGAGACATCCTGGAACATATTTTAAAATGAGTTACATTGTCTGGTACATAAAGGTGACTGATTCAGGTTTGCCAGAAATTGCAGTAGCTTGTAATATAACATTATTGGAGAAAATTGTGAGATAAGCTAAAGAGAATGCAATCATCTGTCTGGGATGGCTTTTAATGAGGCTTTAACATTCTTGTTACATCCAGGGAAATAACTGATGAATGAGTCAGACTAATATTCTTCATGCTTACTTTGCACATGTAAGTGGAACTCTTGCTATTAATTCAAGAAGAGCAGGGACTAGTATCTTTTGTGTTAGTCACTTTCTTTCTCTTTTCTGTACTTGGTTGATGTTAGATGGTGGTCCTTCAATATAGTGACAGATCTGTACAGGCAGTGGTACGTGCCTACACAGGACCATGCTCTGGGAGTAAGAACTGATGGCTCCATATTGCAAGACTTGCAAGGATCATCATAGTCTCTGTTCTATCATGTTGCGTATACAAGCTTTTATATATCTATCAGTGCTTTACTGAAATATCTGTGATTTTTATTAGGTTGTTTTCAGGGCAAAACGTGGTGTCAGTTACATGGGAGATGTGGCAGTGGATGATATTACCTTTGAAGATTGTTCCCCTTTGCTCATCCCAGACAGACCTTGCACATTAGAGGAATTCACATGTGCCAACAAGTACTGCATCCCAAAGGATAATCTGTGTGATTTTGTAAATGACTGTGCAGATAACTCAGATGAGAACCCCAACATTTGCCGTAAGTATGTTATTTTTAAATTCTAATTATCATAAATAACAGTGCCTGAATTGTTAAGGCCTGAATACTGTTGGCAGCTCATCRGCTAAGAAAGCAAACATGAAGGTAATAATTTAATTATATTCCTTGGCTTTTAGGGATTTTAAATTATTATTATTTAATTTGAAAACATATGATAGAAAGTAAAATGTGCTGTTAGTGAATTTCTTAAAATAATTCAGAAAACGGCTGTCTTTAAAAGCAGAATAAATATCTCCTGTTTTCCATATGAAAAGAGTGTATTAAGAGTGAAAAAATATTTTGAGGTTAATACCTTTGGGATATGAGGAATCTACCTCCTTTGATATTTCAAGGATTGTCAGGTCTCTTAGCAAACATTTTAATTTGAATACTGCACAACTTGGGTTTTTATAAGAGATATCAAGAACCAGCATCTGTCCCACTGGATTCAAAGAATGATATTTTATATCAAATGGGTGCTTCTCTGAAAAAAATAGATCACAGAATATTGTTTAGGTATGGCTAACACTTTATTTTTTATAGTAAAATCTTTGGAAATGCTCACACAACCAAATCTGAATTGTTTGGTACAATATTAATAGCTGCCTCATTTTTATTGAGCTTATGAACACAGTGCCTCAAATTCTCAGTGAATACAAATCTATGAAGCAAAGGTATGCTGATATAACACAGCAAAGAGACTGTTCTTTTTCACTGATACTCATGCTATAAAAGTCTTAGTGATTTCCGCACCAGGAATAAGTATATCATTTAGCTATTTGGGGACCAGTTCTGATCTTCTGCTGCTAAAAATGAGGAGTCTATCAAGTTGGAATTACTCTGTTGAAAAAGATTCTCATATTTTGGCATTTATTTTCTGAAATATTACAACCTTTCCTTCTGAATTTGAGTTCCCTGGTTTGTCTGTTTCCCATGAGACACCATCAGTCAGAGAGCAACTGAAGCATTATGAATAAAATGGTCCAAATAGGATGTCCGGATTTAGTTTTGTAACCCCTAAATTAAGTATTTCATTCTGATCCCCCATTGGAAGAGTGAAGAATTGAAACAGTCCCACAAGGAAAGTGTTTCAGTGCAAGGTGTTCTTTTACTCATTGCTTTTAAGGAAAAAAATGGATGGAATTTTACTGACTGGATTTTAACAGAGAGCTTTACAACACAGAATCACAGAATCACAGAATCACTGAGGTTAGAAGGGACCTCTGGAGATCGTCTAGTCCAAACCCCCTCCTCAAGCAGTGTCACCTAGAGCATGTTGCACAGGACTGCATCCAGGCGGGTTTTGAATATCTCCAGAGAAGGAGACTCCACAACCTCTCTGGGCAACCTGTTCCAGTGCTCTGTCACCCTCACAGTGAA
>NW_020447467.1:0-62526 GCF_003343035.1 Apteryx rowi | reverse complement strand
TCTGGTGTATCAGGTACTTCTCCCAGTTTGGTATGATCAGCAAACTTGTTGAGGGTGCACTCTGTCCCTTCATCCAAGTCATTAATGATGATGTTCAACAGTATTGGACTTAGTACTGACCCCTGGGGGACACCACTAGTTACTGTCCTCCAACTAGACTCTGTGCCACTGATCACAACCCTCTTGAAATAGGTATGCTACTTTAAGTGTCCACAATGTACTGGAGAACTTTGGGTTTCTTTTATTGGTAATACCTCTGCATTATCTATTTAATAAGGTAGAAATAAATATTATAGCACTTGCTGAAAACATTCCTTTTTGCAAAAATGATAATTCATGTTTTTCTGCCATTTTGTATATAAAGTACTTTATATAAAATATAAAAATATTTTCATCTCTTCCTTTTCATTCTCTAATTTTTTCCCAGTTTCTAAATAGGAAAACTTATTTATAACTTTATGAATAAGTGTGTTTCCCACTTTTCCTATTATTTACTACTTTTTCTTTTCTGGTCAAATACATTACCTCTGCAACAGATCTTACTGTGACTTTACTGCTGTCAGTGGTCTCTGACCTGTTTTCACTCCCTATTAAGAAACATTAACCGATTACTTTTTTTAGGTTGTAGGTAAGTGCTGGAGAAATCATCTCTTGTTTTCGAGAGACTTGTCTTTAAGAAGGTGATTTAAAAATGCATAAATTGTGGCCACATTGCTCATTTAAATCTTTATGTATGAATCCACAATTTAATTTTCCTTTGAAGAAAACTGGAGGACCCTGTAGTCAGATCTAATCTGTGGTGCATAATAAATAGTTCATCAGCTCACTTCTGCTCTTAGGAAATTTCTGTTAATATAAAACATTTTATCTTTTCTTGTATTTTAAAATTTGATTATCAGGTCAAGATGAACAAGATGAGAAAATACCTGAAAAATATTTCTTCAGGAAATATTCCCCTTTGTAAATTTGGTGGAAGAGCTGTAGAAATGCCAATATGTATGTGYTATTGGCATATATTGCCAAGATATTGTTGACTCCGTCTGTTGCTTTGAGTGAACGCTATTATCTATGAATACACTTCAGATTGGTTTTTTAAGACAAGAAGGTCCAAAAAATAATAAAATAGAAAAAATACGTGTTTACATTTCCAATCCTGTGCATGCATTTTACCAGTGCAGAATAAATTATGAGTCTGGCTGACTTTGTTTCCATTTTTAAGTCATAAAAATAAATAATCTTTTATTGTTAGTGACTAAACACATTTACAGTATGACAGGTTTTCCTCTAGGAGCGGGGAAAGTTGTTAATTTGTTAGCAGTGAGGGAGGGGCCTCATAAGATTAGATTTGAGCACGATTGTCCTGTTTTACTACTCCATCTTCTCCATGAATATCTCTATGTAAATATTAAAACAGAATGAATACTCTTGCAGTCTCAGTTTGGAATAAAGACTATAAAATAGTCAGGATCTGTGACTTAGTGGTAAGGAAAAATACTTGTGAAAAAAATTAATGGTCATAAAGCTTTTTCCTTTTCAATCTCTATTTCAGTTCTCCAGGAGCTTACGACAGGCAAATGCTTGTATGAGTTTTGCTATGTTAACCCAAGATTTCTAATTCCACAGTTGAATAATAAGACTTCAGCTAAGCTTCAAGTCTGGTGTTGATGGGTTTGGATTGACTGATGATCTGGTTTGGAAGAAAGAAAATTTCTATCATTTTGAAATACAAACTTAAAAGGAAATCAACACAGAATTTTAACTTTGATGTTGCTATTCCTATAAATATTTATGATTACAAAGAAGATGGGTTCCGTTGTCATCACAGTGTTTAGTTTTGTGCTGCATTTGTTCTATTCAACCCTTTTCATAGACAGTCAAAAAGATTTTATATTCGGGTCATAATCCAGGACTGTTCCCAAGGCCAATTTCTCAGCTAGGGGGCGTTTTCCTAGCTTTCTGAACATAAGCCTTGTGTCCTAAGTAACATAGAAAAAAGTTAATGCTGTTTTCACAGTTCTTCATAAGACAGACTGCTTTCAAAGACAAAATAACTGTGGGATGCACAACTTACCACTCTTTGTGATATTTTTTCTTTCCATACAGCCATCAGAGCGGAGTTGTTTTACCACTGCTGAACCACAGAACAATAGCTTGAAATTCTCAACCTTAGAAATCTGGGGAAGGCTTTAGTAGACCAAAGCATGATAGATCAAAGCATTGGAAACAAGAAACAGGCAGTTTTGGCCAAGCATGGCAATTGTGTTTAAAAGGCATGAAGACTCCACGGTTTCAAGATATCTCCAAAGTGGCTTTTAGCAGTAGACCTTCATGGATCACTAGCTCTAGCTGTAGATACTGTTGTTTCCTCCCATGCACAGAGTCATCATAACTTTGTTATTGAAATCCTTCTGCACAATGTTAAAAGAATCTAGTCCCTAATCTTTGTAATATACCTAAAACCTCAGCATGTTAATAGGACCATATCACAAGATGATACTCACTAAGTGTAATTCACAATATCTAGACAAAGCCAGTGCTGCTGTGATATAAACTGCACCTCATAAAGCTGTTAAATTACTATTGAGAGATCTGTGCCTTGTTTTTTTGTTTCCTTTCCTTGTTTTTAGTTAGATATATGACTTTGGACTTCAGTGCTGTAAAGTAAGTCAAGTATACATTTTAACAGACACTCTGAGAAGGAGCCCAGTGTTTAGGAATTATTCCATCAGATTGCTACTGAATGAGTGATCCTGGCTTGGAGTTTTCTTTAAATGTTGTAATGTCACTAGTACTGTTTTCTTACTATAAGTACATGAGAACAAAAACATCCATAACAGTGCTGGAAAAGTAATGGGTCCTAGCACTGCTTCAACATTGTTCAGAAACTTCCAGAGTCCACCTTATGCTGTTTAAGGATACTAGTGCATCAGAGCAGGAGGCAGCTCTGGTTAGATTGAGATGTGCATGCCTCCCTGAGGTAGAAATGGTGTTTTATGAGATCTAGTAAATTAAAGTTTGTGAAAAAGGCTGTGGGCAGTAGTGTTTTTCCAGTCTGAAACAAGTGCCAATGCAGGTGGCTGCACTTGCCAGGTGTTTGGTTTTGTCTGCACTTGGTTAATGTTTGGTTTAGCTCACCAGTGTGCTTCTGAAGTGAATCTCTCAGTCGTTTCTATTTATCATGCAGTGAACTAGTCTCCTTTCACTAGAAAATAAATTGAAAGATGAGTTCCAGGAGGGCATCTAATGCAGTTTAACTAATGGTTGTTCATCCCACAGAATCAGTCTACAGGTTGCCTGAGACACCCCTCTAATTACCCTCTCCTCCATCAGCACCAGGCCTTTTGCTCTACAGATATGCTCCTATAGCTCCGTACACCTAGACGTAGCTTTTGTCACCCTGAGATGTGTGAGTTCCAGCTTGCTGCTTTTGGATAGTTTCATTCAGAACAATTTTTATTTCCATATATATAAGAATAAATTTCACATTAGGTAAAAAATGCTTACATTAATTTGTTCAACTAATTACAAAGGGACGTAGTCACCTTGTGTTATGTGTCCACCAGAGAAGAAAAGTTCTTCCAGTTCATGCACAGGTAGCATCTCAAGCTTCTAGGTCATACACCAGGGAGAAGAGAAGCATCAAGAGCATGAAATTTCTATTCCTATGTGAAACAGCTAGATGGGGAGTGGAGGAAATGCATATAAAACTCTAGGTATAGATTTGGGGGTAAGATGCAATGGTGAGAGAAGACAACCTGCTGCCTTGTCTCTGCAAGGAGTTTCTTCATTTTCAAGTTGTTTAAAGGGAATTTGTATAAAGGAACACAGCATGCTACCAAGTAGTTAAACTTTGTCATGTGATTTTCAGTTTCTTCTTTTCTGTGTTATGAAAAAATGACCTATTTAAAATAACATTACTTAATAAGGTAGAGTTCCCAAAGCATTATTTTACATTATGAATTTGGCAAAAAAAAAAAAAATATATATATATATAGCATAGAGCATCAGTGTGCCAACTGCAATTCTCAAAAGCATCTTCCTCATTAATTTGGCCGACTAACAGGAAACTCCAGAGTTCAGAGTTCATTTCCCCGGTTGTAGACTGAAATTATAATTTTCAAATTCTGCAAATACAAAGGATGTAACTTAAAATAGTTTAAATTTTGCTCCATTTGATTACTTGTCTTGTTACAAAAATTCATTAGATCATTTGTGATCAGTGTAATCCAAATCATATATTTACTATTAAGATTTTCTTAAATTATTAAACTCTCATCTAATAGACTAATTTATCAGTCATGGGTCACTGCTTTACAGACAAAATGATTAACTTTGCTTTTCTACTTCATTACTCAGAGTTCACAGTTTCTCATAGACATGTCTGCTACCTAAGATTTAAGGTACAAGTGCACAGTCCCCTGCTGTAACTTAGGCTTCTAAGAAAGCTATCTAAGTTGCCTTTTTTCTTCAGTGTAAAGGCTCACTTTCAAGCTGAGGTTCACATCATTTAAAGTTAATTGTTTAGGTTAATTAGATAAATTGTCTTGTAGATATGCCTTTTTTCTCTATAGAAAGATCATACAGGGACATCTAAATTTAGATTAAATAATTCACACAATATGTAAAGCATTAGCAGGGATATTAAATGCTTATGCACCTTAAGGACTTGATTCTTGAAAACATGCCTTTAAAATAAAAGTTAATTGTATGCATGAGTTTTTTTTATTGACTAGAGATGAAATTTGTAAGTAATTGAAGGAATTTCTTTAACTGTGATCCTGAAATATTGAGGGACTAAATGATCACATGGCAAAAGATGAGGACTTACGAATTTTATCAGCAGTTACATTCAACTGAGGTAAACTATGATCTATGTTTTGAATAAATGGCAGTTGTAACTGTAGGGCATCAGGGACTTATTATTTTTATTTAAGACAGTATTATATTTGTAGACTAAGTTTTTTTTAGTGAAGCAATTTTTGCTTAATAGTCCATATTTTAAAGACAAGGTTTCTACCTTCTTTTTCAGCCATGTGATCTCCACAAGGAAAAATACAAGCAAGAAAACTTTCATCTGATTCCAGCCTCAAATTTTAGAGGTAGTTGTCTGTATTGTTTTGGTCCATGTGTGAACACCATGGATGTTAACTCCTTGGCTTCAATCTTGAGGCTTCTGACCAGTTGCCAATTAAATAAAGCTACTTCTAACTTGCTGAACTTTATCAGATGCCAGAAGAGGCTCAGGTTTTGTTTATGTTTTAGGAGAAAGCTTTTGTCTTTTTTTACATTGTCAGACCAAATACCCCCATTCAGTTTCCAAATTTATCTTCAGAGCACTTTCCTTTCCACCAATAATAGTAAAAATATTCAGGGCACAGTCGAATGTCTCTTGAAGTCTCTGGCAGGACTCCAGCTTATTTCAGCAAGTTTAGGTTTCCTTGGTAATCATTATAATGAGGTTATAGATGCATACAGAAAAAAAATACACGTAGCTTAAACTTTTGTAATAGTGTAATTGACTTAACCTTTTATGTGTGGAGTTGATGTACCATGCTGGCTGTTTTGACTTTCTACGTTGGAAAATAGCTATAGAGCATGCATTTTATGTCATATAAAAATCAACCAATTAATGTCAGCTTGCTGAGTTTTTTAGGCATTAAATAAAATTCAAGGAGAAGTGCAGATAATCATCTTTGTTTGCATATTGGCTAATAAAATGAGTATGTGAATTCTTTAGGAAGCAAACACTTAGAAAAAAGTTAGTTTAAACAAGAGTTTACTGAGGAGTCAATGGTCCTATTGGAAAAAACTAATTATTAAGAGTATTTTTTAACAAAAGTAAACTAACCACAAGTAGGTCCAGCTCAAAGTTAGCATACCTACATTTGGGTGTTACCTGTGTGTGTCTATATGGAAGCTCTGTCTCTGCAGTGCTCAATACAGTCAGTTGGGTGGGATTCTGTTCCCTGAGCACTGTGGGGATATCACCTGGCCTTAAACTGTTTCTCCAAAAAGAGGCTGGTTTTCTGCAAATATCTTAGATGCCCTAGGTAGCATTATAGTCACCAACTGGCCTCTACCTGTAAGAGTCTAAAGAGCTAGTCAGCATGCTCTAAAATAAATTCGAAAATTGGTTACTTTTATACCTAGAACTCTATTGATTGTAATGGGAGTGTAGACACCTACTTCAYAGATAAGCAGTTCTGTTCTATCCCATTATTATACCCTAGAACATTAAAAATGCTGTGTTTAATAAATTGCATGGGTGTTTTTTTCTATGGAAGCATTTTTTTGTGGATAGTTTGTGTTCTAGGTTATAGTTTATTCCGCATAACAATTTTTGAAAATAATTCTCTCTTCATATGTGTGAAAATGTCTTTCAGGCACATCTATTGGGCGTTGTGATTTTGAGTTTGATCTTTGTGACTGGAAGCAAGATGAAAATGATGATTTTGACTGGAACCTCAGAACTAGCAGTACTCCAAAAATGGGCACTGGACCAGCTGCTGATCATACCTTGCAAGAGCCATCTGGACACTACATTTTTATGAAGAGTTCATTTCCTCAGTTGCCAGGACAAAAAGCCAGGATTTCTAGTCCTGTGCTAAGCAGAAGAAGTAAAAACTGCAAGGTATGTGGGTATATGGTACTAGCAGGAATGCAGACTTTGGTGTCTAGATTGCACCAAGGTAATGCTCCTAAGACGGATAGAGATAATCACTGAGATTTCTTGAGAAAAACAAGCATGTTGCAGAAGTGTCAGGGCCTGATTTTATTTCCATCTTGAAATCATAAGAAAACATGCATCTTTCTGCCAGCTACTGGGAAGAAGAATTATTTGTGTGGTAATAAGTACTTTGGTAGACTCAGATGTAGTCAACAGTGAAAATGGCATGTGATTTAGAATGTGTCTTACACAAAACTAGCCCTGAGTAGCCTAAATCTGTATAATGGTTTGTGCTTTAATGGAGAAACTGTATATAAATACMGTAACAATTCACTATAAAAGAGTGCAACTGTAGATGGAAGGATTCATGAGAAAAAGTTTTGTCACTGACTTCTGCAAAAAATGGAGAAAAGTAAGCTTTTATTTTCCAAAGCATTACAGTATATTGTTATGATTTGAGCCTGATCATTTCTTTGCCAACCTGGATTAAAAGTTTTTCTAATTTTGATACATCTTTTAGATTCTTCACTAAAATGATAGTTTGTAGTTTCCTGGGACAATTATTCAAAACACATCTAATGGAAGCTTCTGTAGGCACAACATGCTGAAAAAGTGAATTTTCCAAACAGTTGAACTGTTGGATGTATGTGATATTTAGAAATGTTATTTTTCCAGCATGTATGCATTTATTGTTTTCAAAGTTTCATAGGCTTTAAGTGTCCAGGAAAAAATGAATGATATCTCAGTCTTTCAACATCGGAGTCAAGTAAAAACAGAGAGTTTAAAAATTAATACTTGCCAATAATTTAATTGCTAATAAAATTAGTAATTATTTTTAAAATTATAATTAAAATTAGTCGTAGCTAAAAACATCTCTATATATTATTTAAATGGAAAGGGCTACTGTGTGTAAATGGACCAACTGTGGTGCAGGGAAATGGAATTTTTAGGTTTTAGAAAATTAGCAAAAGAAATTTTTGAACGGCCTTAGAAAATTAGCAAAGCAGGAAGGGCTTAGCAATTTCAGGGTGAATTTGGGAAGGGATCTCCAAAACTGAAGAACTTAGGGGAAAAAAATCCTAAAGAGGAGGTAAGGGATTAAAACCTAAAAGTTTTTTCAACACTGGAATTGAAATAAGGAATTGCTAGGACAGTTGAAAGGAATGTGAACAAATGAAGAGTGGTCTAAGCTGTATGTCGCCCTGGAACCTTGGGTAAAGAATATCACGACTTCTGTGAGTAAAAATAGCATTCAGGCAGCATTATTTATATCCATAAATTTAAACAGAGAAAATCAATCTTTTGCCATTAATGCATGAAGACTTGTCTAATTGGGTAACAGGAATGTTTATTGGCTATCTAATTTTATGCAGTTACCTTTAAATTAGCTCAAGGGCTCTTTGATGTTCTGACCATACGATAGCCACTTTGCACTCCAACATTTGGAGCACCTCTACTACTAAGCCTGGTTGGAATTCTTAGTCTATCCATTTGTGGGAGATACTGGCCAAGTAACTTTCCTGAGAGACAATATCAATGTCTTTATGTTTACAGAAGGTTTAAAATTTTATTGAGTTTATGCCTGTAAAACAGGATATTTAATCATTTTATATTAGATTTTTGTGCACAGTAGTCTTRTTTTGCAAGTTTAAAGTTATTCAGCTACTGTATCTTACTATAGTAACTGGATCTCTCAAGAGACTAATCTTGATGAATAGGAGTCATTTTTAAAAAGGCCTTTGAATTGAACTGATTACATGATCATAGCACAATGCTCATGGGAATGAAGGCTGTCTTAGCCTGAAATAGTCCTAAACAGATTTATTGCATTTGCAGGTGACATCTACATGGAAAATATCCAGTCATTTACCTCTAGGTCCATTTATTTCATATTCATACTTATGAAGAAAATCAAATACTGTTAAATGTTTGTCTGAAACTCAGAAAGAGTTCTGGCTGGTTTGAGATTGCTGTTCAGGTCATTTGATTGAAATTCTTCCGGCTTTTTGATGGTTCCCAACTCCTTTATAGATGAGAAATTCAGGAAATGTTAAACAGAAATGGTCTGTTTTTATGATACAAATAACAAATAATTTCAATTTGCCAATAGTGAAAATTAATCTAGCCATTGTGAAATAATCTCACAATTTGAGCCATGAGTTCATGTTTTCTAAGTTAATTTTCTAAATTACCTAATGTATTTAAAAGAAAAATCCAAGGAAAATTCTGCTTGCTTTGGCTTGGAGACTTTTGCTTCTTTCTTTAGACCCATATTTGAAAACATCTCTTTCTCAACTTTGTCTGTTTTTATGCTTTAAAAATAACAGTTCCACTATTTAACTTCTATCTGTGAACAATAAAAGACAGATGTCAAAAAATATGGAATAACAGAATGAAAGGTTCATGACTGAAAATTTATTATATATCATACATTATATACAATGAAATGCTTGAAGCATAACTATGGGAAATGCTTACTTTTTCATATTTAAATACATTTATGAAAAACAGGGAATTTCCTATATTGGGGGGTGTTTGTATCTTCTATTGTCAAAGCTCCTACATCCATGATATAGCCTGAAACAGTCATATTTATGACATTTTATAGTAGTTTTTAAAAGTTCTGGCCAGTTCTGAAACTTCCTTTAGACAACTGACCAAGGGAACAGGACTTCCCAGTAAAGAAAATTATATGAATGAAAAGATTACATTTCAAGACCCAGAACTTCATCCTAATTTTATTCCTTTCTAGTATTTATTAGAGAAGCAGATGTTATATCATATATTACAGCAGACTTAAAGATTGGAATCTTAGACCCATTTAGGTCAATGAAAAATGTTTATTGACTTCAGTGGGAAGAAAGTCTTATGCAGAGAAAACACATATACATCAGCAAGTATAAAGGGAGGTACATAAACAGGATCATTTGTATACAAGGCTTTTGCAAACCAAACTGCATCTTCAAAAAGAATAGAAGGCCAAGGTGAATACTACAAGTAGAAAGAAAGTGAGACTATGCCAAAATAAATATGTAAAACAAAAGGGAGAATTTCCAGTCAAAGTGTCAGTGATATATAATTATACTACCTAAAAATGTCAGAGAAAGTAAACCTTGCAGAGAAACTTAAATACCTGCTTTGGATTAGTATTTGCTGCAGGACATTATGAAGAGATACCACCTTGACAGCTGCTCCTTAGAACCAATGAAGAAGAAGCATTTTTAGGGAATGTGGTGCCAAAAGAGGTAGTGYTGGAACAAAGTCTAAATTTAAATTGCAATAAGTAACCAAGAGCAGATGGTATACATTGAGGATTCTGAAAGAATTTAAGAATGAAGCCAAAGAGTTGTAATCAAAAATATGAAAGATGTCATTAAAATCAGCATTCCCTTAGAGGATGTATGGTAGAGTGTTTTGGTTTTTTTTTTCTACAAGTATTATATTTCATGTATTTTCTTGCATTGTAACCTTGTTGGGTTTATTTCAGTATCATAAAATTAGTTACAAAATAAAGAACCAATGGTTATAATTTTTTTTAACTTTCAAAAATCAGTGATATATTCTTCAAGAGAAACCTGAAAAGATTAAGCAGCCAAGTGATGAATGGCAACATGCTGGGAACCTTGGAGACCTAAGATTAGAGAGCTTGCCTGCATTCAGATGAAAGCGAATTGAATGTGGGCTTGAGTAGTTCACAAGTGTGATAACAGAAACCTGGTTCAAGCATAGATTGTATGCATGGGGCTACAGTCCTGAAAGGACTTGGGTACATACTAAAAACTAAATTTGTGCATAATTGTTTTTTAGGACTGACGTTRCCATTATATAATATACCTAGAAAGGGTGTGGTGGAATAGAAGATCAGTATGTTGACTCCTATATACAAAATTATTCAGTGTAATTGAGACTAGGGTACTGCAAATAAATGTGAAGCCTTAAAAATAATATGGAAAAAAAAACCACAGATGAATTCAATGGTCATAAAAGAAAGACAAACATACAAAACAGTTTAGTGGTTTTGAAAAGAGCTGTAGCCAATCAGGAGCATTGTGGTGGATAGCTCTATGAAATATCTGCTCTAAATGTACTGTTGATCAAAAAATGAAACAGTTTGGCAGTAGTAAAAAGAAATAGAGAAAAATCCTAAAAATGTGAAAAGCATTATATAATTTAATGATACACATATATTGAATAGAGAATCTTTTTAAAGAAGGATTTTAAGGAAAACAGAATAATCACAGGACAAGAAATGAGCAGATGAATAGAGGTATTTCCATACAAACACTGACTGATAAAAATTAAATTTTACTACTTCATTGCACAGGAGATGTTCTGAAAGTGGATGTAATAAAACTTTCAAAAGAATTGTAACACAAAGCCCCTGTTGTCTTTACTGTTCAATAATCAGAGAAAATCGATTAAATATGAATGTGGGCTTTTTTAATATAAAATAGTGTATTTATACAATTCAAAAGACTGCAGAAGCTTATGGAATCCCATAGCACAAGGTAACACAAAGGAACATGATTTTACATTTATATGAGTATCACAATATTCACTATTATGTTTTTATAGCCATAATAAATAAGACAGAATCTTCTTTCTTCAGGGCTTGTGCCATGCGTGAGACTAGGGAGAAATTTGAGCTGTAGACATGTTCCTGCATATTATAGCATGAATTGCTTTCTTTCATGGTCTTACATCATTCTTGGAAATATGCTGATCTTTGTCAGAAATAAGATATTGAACTAGATTAAGTATTACATTGATCAAATACAGTGATCCCTTTGTTCTTCCTATCCTCTTGAATTACAAATAATTTACAGAAGTAATTAATGGTAACTACTCTTTACCATGATTTTTTAATGTTCTGTATGTATTTGATCCTACTTAGTACTTTATAATCTCTGCTTTCCCCTTTTTGTCTCAAAAATTCATGATTTTCTAATCCTGGGACCTCACACATTTTATCTTCTGCTTTGTATTCCTGTGGCCTATTTAGATGTTCTTATGTTAGATTAGAGAAGATTTTGTAATTAGGCACTCCATAATGTATCACAAGCACTTTTATAGCCAGAAAAGTGTAACAGTTGGTAAACTGAAGTTACTTCCCATATTGTGAATGACACTGCTCCTTTCCCCTGTTTTCTTATCAAGTGTTTTCTTTCTTTCACATTTGCGTACAAGAGTTATTCAAAAGAGGTGCAAAATCAGCTGTCCCAGTATTGCAATGTTGGCTTCCAAGTATCTTTTGGTTCATGCAATAGTTCAAAAATTTGCACTAGTAAGTCTTTTTTGTGTGTGTTTTTAATTAAATTGTGTTTGAATCAGTAAAGTTAGAGCTTTTTTGAATGCTACTAATGATGCTCCATTTAAAAATTAGGATAATAGAATGTGTTTGAAATCACCTATTTTATACTTGATGCTACTGTTCTTGCTTACTCTTGCTTACAGATACTTTTCTATTATTATATGTATGGAGCTCACATTGGATCATTGCTTGTCTACCAGAGGACTACAGCAGAACAAGAAAAAATTCTCCTTAGTCTCACAGGAAACCAGGGAAATTTCTGGCAGAGCAAGGCATTGACCCTGGATGGAGATGAAGATTTCCAAGTCATCTTTGAAGGGACAGTTGGAAAAGGTCCCGCAGGTGACATAGCACTTGATGACCTCACATTATCCAGGGAGTGCTTACCATCCCAAGAGTTTTTACCAGCAGAGCCCACAGCCTTGCCTCCTGCAGGTACGTTTTCATTACAGGTGAACAATATACATCTCTAAGTCTGGAAAGAATAAACAGCAGTATTGCTTTGATTTTTTTGGTTTCTCTGTCCCTCCTTCAAAAAAGGAACATATCTCTTGCTAAAGAGACGTTGAAATTAATATGCTTTTSGAATGTTAATCAAATTGTCCTACAAAACTACTGTTTGGGTATTGAGTCAACACTTGTGAATCTGCAGGACCTATGTCCAGGCATGTTTACCTAAGCAGTGTCCTGCTTAATTCAGTTTTATTTGTCAATAGTTATTTGTAAAATATAGTTATTGTAAAATCAAGAACTAAGAAGCAGGACGGAGCCAATGTGYGCAGACTGTCATAAGCCAGTGGGAAGTACACAGTGGTGGCTCTATTGGTTTTTAGTTAGTGGGAACACCTACTGAGAGCTACTGTTCAGGTAGCATATACATCCTGTTCCCTTGTGCTGAGGCGCTGGCTTTGGTGCTATTGTATGCACCATCCTCACTTAGTGCACAAGAGAAATAAGACTCAGAAAGATTTTACCAAGGATTATAGTTCTGATGGGGATGGATTCCCCTGGATCCAAGGTAAGAACTGCTCCTGAAGGCACAGGGACCTTTCCTTACTAATATTTGCTTGGATACAAATGGTGAAGGGGAGGCTCTTTCTGACAGAAGAGGACAAATCTCTTCCCTCCTTCCACATTTATCAGTAGACCTACTGAAATTTAAACCCCAAAAGTAGAATTTAGGAAATGTATTTTGTTCCTAGGCCTACTACAAATCTCCATGGTTGTGGCAAGTCATTTTATCTCACTTCTTCGTCTTTCTGATCAATAAAACAAAGTTAATATTTCCCAGTGTCAAGAAGTACAGGGAAAATGGATCATTAATTTATGTGAGCTGCTTTGCTTTGTTACTGCTGCTGATGAGTAGCTTTCCCCTTTAGGATATCATTAAGCATTGCTCAGACACTGGGAAATAACGCTGATGAAACTACATCAAACCTAAGAAATTACACTCTACTTTGCACATAAGACAATCAGGAAGGATATGGGCAATGGCTTCCAGATATATCCCTGATAAGCTGCCAAATCCTTACAGTATGTACTATTGCCTTCCCACTTTTGTCAAAAAACAGTCACAGGAATTTATTACAAATGAGACTGATATTTTAAACTTTAGTTTTATATGAATGCTGCCCCAAGAAGAGCAGTTGCTGAGATTTCTGATTCCTTATTTTTTGATGTTTTCAGATTCTATCCACTTAATGGTAGAGACAAGTCCCTGTGGCAACATTGGAAACTTTAAAAAGCTTTGGTTTTGATAGTAAAGAATGTTCCAAAATACTTTTATGATGTACATAATAAAAAAGCTACTAAAATCTCAGGAAAAGCCGCCAGAGACTGATTTCTTACTGTAGCTCATCTAAGACATACTTTGTGAACTTTGTAGATCCACAACACTTTGAAATAATGGTCTGAATTCATCCTCATAGCATAAAGTCTTTCCTGCATCAACAATTTCCACTCATCCTCGCTGAGGGTTCCAACTTAYAGCTGCTTTTTAACAGCAGTATTTGTTTGGATCGTTACTTGAAATGGAGGTTTAGAAATCTAAGTATGAAATCTACTCCCATGAGAGGAAATGTTCTGAACAGTAGCAGAACGCATGCCTGAGGCTGTGAAAAGTGGTCTGTGGTATAACTTTGTATACCATAGCCAGTTAGAATGACTGTGAAGATCCACTGCAAAAATTTTGATTCTTAGACCTCTCTGTTTATATACAGAGTCGCAATCAAGAATGAAACACTTCTATCCATTGCTCAAATTTGCTAAAAGTCTCTGAGGATACAGAGCATCAGTCAGCAGAGATTTGCTGCTTTCTTGTCTCCATTTGGAGAGAGTATTGGTTGGGAAAGTTAACATGATCTGTTATCTCTTTAGGAACGTGATTTTTCGCTTTTAAGGATTCTTGTCCCTATAATGTGACAATGCAGAATTGATGCTGATGCATATTTTTCCATCTGGTTAATATGTGCTCTCTGTTGTATTTAGGCATGTGTTTCCTTTTCTCAGGACTTGCAATGAGTGTTTGGTTGGTGTTAGCTACTCAAAATAGCATGGTGAATAGTAACTGTCATGACGTTTTCCTCCCCTTCTCCTCACCCAAACAAAGTTTGGATATTTAGCCTTCTTTCTCACAGTTTTAAGAGCTTCCTTTGTAATTTCTATGGCATACCAATCTGCAATGGACTTTCTGCAAATTCAACAAACCACATTAAAAAAAAAAAAGCAATTCCTTTTTAAGGTCTTCCTTTTTTTTTTTTTTTTTTTTTTTAAACCAGAGCTTATTGTATTCCACGCACCAAGGGAGATGCTTCTTATTCTTATGAACAATAACACTGACTGTGTAACACACAAGTATCCTGAGGTGGTGTGTACTTCTTATTTCTGCAGATAGTAAACTGCCGTGACAATGGATGTTGTATAAGTACTAAATAGAATAGAATTATTAGCTGTTCACATCTGTGCACCTACAGCAGAGATTCTGACTCTAGAAAAGAACAGTTCCATGATTCTACATCCATGCTTTGAAGTTCTAAATACTTAAAAATTCCCCCTTTTTTTTTCTTTCTTTTTCCTCTGGACAAATATGAAGTAGTATTTAAAGGCTGAAAGAAAGTGCTTGACAACTACAAAAAAACTTTTTGAAAGTTAGCATTGTCATTTGCTGGCTGACTGTCCACCTGATGCTACTTAGCAACAATGCTGGAGTGGCAAGCCACTGAGAGCCTCTGAAAATGCTGAGCCTGAGAAACAATACAAGTTATTTTAAGCTGGAGCTTACCGACTCTTCACCATATGAATATTGATGTATAGGAGAATTTAGGATTTTGATCCTGTCCTACAATGATAGTGTGTGTAGGAAGATACAAAAGAAGGTTTTGTTCTAACAACACTATTTATGCTTCTTCTGTTGCTCTCTGCAGTGTGGGTTCTAACCCAGATTCTTGGGTTAGACTCTGCTCCACAAAAGTGCACTTTATATCTGCAGGAGCTGAGGAATAGCTCTGAACCTGGAAGAGTTGCAATTCCGGCCTTGTTTCCTCTGGAATACCTTATACCTTCCTGTGGGCCTAACAAGCTAGCAGGAATCAACTCAGTTTTCTCCCTGCCTCCTGTTTGATGTTCCCTATATCTTTTACTTACTCCTGAGTAATGGTAGTCAGCTTGAAGCTCATCACTTATATGTGAAATTGTATCATGTTATTCCATGTAACTCATTTAACGTTATATTCGATTGTCAGTCACTCAGGATATGATTTATTTGCTTAACCACAGATGTTTAGTTCTATTTTAGTCACATAAGGTTCCTGAAACATCTGCTTGGGGCTGGCAGATATGTTGCAATTCTTGTGGGAAAGTTCGCCCCTCTGGAATGATGGCTGGGAGTCAGGAAGGGTGTCCTACAGTGCACTAGACACTTCCTCTTCAAGCAACTTCAATCTCAGAATAGACTTCTGCTATTCTTTGTAGTTATTCCTAGTCCTTAACACCCTGAATAACTTCATATCAATATCAAAGTGTTTCATCCCATTGCTTACACACATTCCATTTATGAGTAAGCAGTAAAGGATACAGCCTTGATAAGTTTTTTTTTTTCCAGACAAGCTTTTTAATCTTTCTAGCATAACTGTCTGATTCACAAAACATTTTGTAGAATTCAGCAATGTAGCTAAAATTAAAATAAATGAAGAAAAAGGGAGAGAATAGTCAGGAAGTGTATTCTAAAGACCCAAAGATATTGCTTATATCATCACTCTTTACAGATTCTTATCACAGATAGTGTAAGATTTTACAGACACATCAATAGGAATAACCTTGGCAGTTATTCTAGCTAATATGTAATTATAAGAGCAGTCACTTTTCATGCTTCGGTGCATAATGTGGTCTTCTACTGAAGACAGGAAAACATTTCTCCTTATGCACAACTAATTGAATAACAAAGCCTTTATATCGTTCTCTGAAGCATCCAGCATTGAGCATTGTCTGAGAGAAAAGGATGTGAAATAAATGAAGTTAATTGTTTAAAACACTTTTTGATGTTCCCCTTACCTTTTGGAAGATAGAATATACCTAGCTAATTGCTTCGATGTTCTCACAGTTAGATAGACTTTAGATTATTTTATYGTCAACAGCAATTATTTTGCATTCATAATATTGCAAGTGTGCTATAAAGAGTTCAGGTTAGGATTCATTTCTGTTTATACACTTTTCTTGTTGTTAAAAGCTAGGTAAATACTACTGTTCTTTTACTCTGGGTAAACTTGAGGCAGAGCTTGAGTTACTTGCCTAAAACTCCGTAACGAGTCAGTGACAGATCCAGAATTAAGATACCAGGAATCCATCAGAGTTGTCTCTGGTAGGAAGTATAACTGTTACAGACCTAGGAAGCAACATTTCCTAAACAAATAGGGAACAGWTTTATTTTGGACTATGTAGACTCAAACTAGCCAGCCTAGCAGTACAGTTAGAACAGATTTTTATGTTGCACATTTGTTGATATCTCAATAAAAATGAAAAGCTACACTAAAACTCTCAGTTACAATGCTGCCATGTATAATTAGTTAATAGAACTTAGCAAATTCTGTTCTCTGTAGCAAACATCACAGTGGACAGAGACTTTCCCTGCATGAGGTAGATACAGCCATGAACTAAATGCAGGGTTGTGCACTCATGGCTGTGTCCTATTATAAGAGTGCTCCTGTCACACTATCTGCTTAGTCTAAAAAGGCTAAGATGCTTCTACAGTCCTGAATGGCAGTCAGGTAATGAAAAATATTGCCCTAAGTTCAATCTACCCCAGCTTCACTGAACTGGAGCTTCAAGCATAAATGGTAGCTACAGACTTTGTAAATTCTTTTCTGAATGCCTTTTCACTTTGGCTGAAATTTAAAGTGTTTTTGCAAAATATAGAATCCAGATAACAAATTGATATCAAGTAATTTGTATTTTTATGATGCATGAGCAAAGTTAGGATCATAATGCATTCATACAGTTTGCCTGAGGAGTGCTATGTTCTTTTTGTTCTCATCTGGTTTATATTCATAAGGTTTTTTGCATATACCTGGTTGTGAATCTTTTTTTACTTAGCACCTAGGCAGGAACAGACTCTCAGATGTATCTAGAATAAAATTCCATTCAAGCAGTAATTTTCAATTATACTTATATAATAATACAAAATCAAAAGTTCATGAGTCTAGGCTTTTTAGTCCAGATTTTTTTTTTAAATAATACAGTGACATGTTTAAGCTTTTCTCTTACCTTTCTGGAACAAGATACAACTATTCTGTACTTCAGAGAAAAAATAGAGGAAATATTGTAGAATAAGTAGATTGGCTTAATAGCTGCACACAAAGCAAACAGTAGTCATTTATACAGTCCATCTAAGTTCAGCCTCTACATATATTCAGCTGTTGTGAAGACGATTATCTTTTTATTGACAGTGAAGAAGGTAAAATATATTGCCTCTTTCTGTTATACCTTCTGATCTTATGCCTTCTCCAGCTAAGCTCCAAGTTAGTGTAATTACGATCAGTGTACTTTCTCTATCAATTTAATTGAAAATATCTGCCCCTGAAAATATCTTCCACATAGTTGCTTCTTTTTGTTTGTTGGTTTGTTATTAACAAATTCAAAGACAGGTTAAATTCCACATCTAGGACTCTTAACTTACCTCCTTCATTTTTGAGCTCTTACCTTACCAGATTTTATGATATTTTTAAAAGATGAAAGCAGTATGCCCATTTGCTAAACTAAAGAAATTTCCTATTTAATTATATTTGTCTAATTTGCAAATAATTGCAACAATTTACAATCAGTTGTAATTATAAGGAGTTGTCTGTAAAGTTACAAATCAGTTCGTAATTTTAAGGTAGTAATTTTTCTAACCCCCATTGAAGTTAGCAATACACATTTTTAAGCATTCTGTGGGGATTTAGGATATATGTCTGGCCATAACTGGTTGCAATATTTGTACGTACAATAAAGGGTAGTTAATTTGCAGAGGTTTCTAATACTTTATTATAATTTTATCTCAAAGAAAGAAACTGCTTACCCTAGGCATTCCCAGACCTCATATCTTCAAAGTCATAATGCAAAGTAAAGCTCAAAGACTATTTGGATCAGCAGTCAAAACTCAGCATGTTTTTGACCCGTAACTAATTATGACTTTGAATGCTGGACAACAGAACATGATTAATGTTGTCTAGGGTCCTTTGCAATAGGGCACTGTCAGTACTTGTTTTTCTTTCTCTCAAAACAGTTTAACACTTCCAGAACCTTCCTTAGCTCTTGGGCCTCCACAGACATGTTTCTGAGAAATATGTCACAGAACTGACATCCAAATAAGTATCAGGTCAGGAGAAATGACTTTTCTAGGCTGCAAGTTTGAAATGCATCTCTGAGCAGCAAGTGAGAAAGCATGTTGAAAGGGCAGGTCTTACTCTCTACATTCCTGGCACAAACTGCTGGTTCCTTTGGGGCAATGGATAGCTGGGATATGGGAATAGCTTTTATGACCAAAGCCATACTCTTCCTGAAAGTGCAAGAGAAATAATTGACACTATACTTGCAAAGGATAACTCAGWTTAAGAGCCCTGCTAATATTGGGAGAATTAAATAAAAAGATGTTTACCAAATCTAAGCTTTTCCAGGACTATCAGTGACATTGGCATTATTAGCTCAGGCCTTTCCCTATGTATTACATATTCTATATGCAAGCCCTCCTCTGTGTGGATGAACTGAGAACATGAAAGCTCTAACTCTACTTTACATCTCAAGGACTAGCTAATATATTACCCTTATTAGAGTGGAAATATTGTTTTTCTCGTAAACACATACAGGTAGACAAATAATGATGCAAAGTAGGGCATACCTTACCTGCATCTCTTAGAAATATCTAGACCAAATGCTTTTATTTAACTATTAAGTATTCTTGCATCAACAAAGGGAATATGAAACCAAGTTTTATTTCGCAGGATCTAATCCTGTTTTATGTTTGGTGTAGTACATTTTTGCTGGGCCTCTGAATCTAGATGTGTTAGAATTAGATTCCCAAATGTGGATAAACTCACAGGCACATGTTTGTTTGTTGCGGGGGTGGGGAGGGGGAAGTTATTGGTTAGTCAGTTATTATTATTATTATCTCTGGGTTTATTGCAAACAGATTTATTGAAGATGGCCATACAGTGTAGTCATAGCAAGCAAATCTTACTGCACATTTGTTAGTGCCCGAGTCTCGGTTTCTTACCACTCCAACGGTTTCTTGTCAGAGGTTCTCTTAACTCCAGGAGAGTAACCTTGAGAGGCGTCCCAACTCAAGGGGAGGTTCACCGCCGTGCAGCCCGCTGCTGTGCAGGAGAGCTCAGTGGGCTCTAGGCTGCAGCGCTATTTATGGACATGGACTTTGACTCATGGTCATACAATATTTGGTGTGGAGGTATACTTTTTTTGCTGATCTTATGCTGTGTTGGGGAAAATATGCCTTTTTGCTGATCTCATGCCCATTTCTGGCCTCACCAGTTGCAACCAGTATTGCCTAGTTCCTCCTGGTCAGCCCTGGGTGCTCTCAGTTATTTGTGGTCAGCTGGGGCCTGAGATAAGGTATGTGGTGGGGCGGATGGTTGTGCTCCACCACACTTTGGGCCCGAGATGTGTGTGTGGGGGGGGTAGCTGTGTTCCACCACAGTGTTCATTCTCCCTCCCTCTCCAACTCAAGCAGACAAGCTGGATTTGAAGAGGCTGTTCAGCACATACTTATCAACGTTTTTTTTGACTATGTTTTGCTTTTCTAGTTACAGTGTTTACATTTTCAATATGATATATATTGGAGGAAAACATTATTTTGCACAAGATATTTATAAATTTTATTTGAAAGTTCAGTTTATGTTTTATGCTTTATACCAAGTAGGGTTTGAGGCATTTCAGTGCACAGCTTTGTTTTCATTGTGTGATTTATTTTGTTCTCAAACTTTTCAATAGAATATGCCTCCCAAGTAGAATGATATTGCATTTCTCTCGGAAGATATCTGACCTAACTAACTATCAAAAGATGTGGCCAAATTGCTGTTTAGTGCTAGGATAAACATAGTGATAAACAAAGTTAATGCACAAATAAGGAGTAGAAGGGCTGTTAGATGTCAAAATGTACAATGTATTCTCTAGTATGGAAAGACCACACTAGGTTTATGATCAAAAGTCTGATCATCTAACATACCTCACACAGGGAGAAGAGATTGAAGAAGCAGAAATTTAAATAGTGTTTTTCTGATTATGGAAAGTCCTAACTACCCAGAACACAGGTAAAGGGTATATCCCACCATGTCACTGATAATCAGAAATTGTCCTCCAGAAGAAATGATGGGAGGTTATTGAATGCCACGTGGTGTCCAAGAAGCCTAGTTAAAAATAGATTTTTCTCATTTACCTGACCAGGGAGGAAATAAGCCAGTGAACTGGACAGGGCAAAGGTTCTTTTCTCCATCTTTCTATTTTAGTAAACACTTACTTGTTTGAAGAAAGCCCTTATACTTTTGTGTTGCATTTTTAGGTATCCGAGTGAAAAATGAAGTAGGAAGGTGTAGAGGAAAGAGAAATAAAAAAAGCTTAGTGTGCATAGTGAATCTTTAAGTAAAGTTAATCCAGATTTTATTAAGAGACTTGAAATATTTAGGGTGGGGTTCAGCTGCAAATTAAGAGTCAAATCAGACATTTACATTTAGGTGTATTAAATGTGCCAGGTATCTAAATTCCCATTATAGCCAAGGTACCCTATTGCTCTTTGGCTGACCAGCCACTTGGGACACAAATTGCACACATAAAGGCATCTGTTGTCACCCATGATGCAGTAGGGTGTCTGAGACATCCCCGTAGTGCTGACAGTTGCAGGATACAGGATGTGTGGAAAACATATGCCCTTCAGAAACAGCAGCTGGTGACAAAGAAGGATGTCTTACACGTTTTAAGATGCGCTGTGCGTGGGTAACCAAATCAAGCTCTAGATTCGTATTTTAGCATGACATGATCACTCTTTGGGTTCCACTGATTGCACTGAGTAGATCTCCATCAGTTTTAATGAGAACTTAGACAGCTAGCTTGCCAGACACCTACACGTAAACATAACTGTGTATGTCTTAGTCTGTAAGCTGAATGCTATCTAAGTTTTTATATTAGAACTGCTTCTGAAATGTTTAATTTTTTTTTTCATCGCCTCTTATCAGTCTCTTTCTTACCCTAGACTGGTTTGGACTATCCATTTTCAAAAATTTTTTTGAGTTGTCTTCCTGCTAGCTTAAGCAGGAAAGGCTGCCAAGTGATGCATCCATGATCAGTTAGTTGACAGTCAGCCTTGGGGTGCTGGAATATATAGACCACTTCCCATAATACTGATTCAGTATCTCATCTGTGGGATGTGACATGCACTCCTTTAACTGTAGGCTGACCAGTTCTTGCGGGGTGGCTGTACGTGATGTACACTCCCTGTGATGTCTGGTCTTGTTCAGTGTTACCACTTCCCTTTTGCACACCCATTACAGAGAGACAAGATTTTGCTCTGAGGTTCTGCCTTCATTATATCCTTCTGCTCTATTCTAAACCTCCTCCCTTTGAAGCCCTCTTGCCTCTACCATCACAAGCTGTCACATCAGGCCCTTGGTCTCTTCCTTTCTTGTCTGTGCTCAGGACAGGTTAGTGCCRTTCTTGCACATGGAACTACAGTAAAACTGCAGCAAGTCTGGATACTGCAGGTGCTCAAGGCTGAGATACTAAGGAGATACTAATTTAGATTCAAGGCATTAGATTCAGACTGAATGGCCTCTGACAGGTAATACTATGGAAACTAACACTGCTAGTATAACTGTGCATATTACCAGTGGACGTCTAAGGCAAATTCAGGGAAAGAGAGCTCTTGGAAAATTTTCTGCAGTTACATCATCCCAGTATTATTCAGATAACAGCTCTCTAAATATAGTGTCACCATGCAGCAGGATAACAGCAAAGGCAAAAGAAGGTGGCTGATACAAGATTAACTTCTGAGAAAAATTTGAAAACTCAAAACACTGGTTCCAAAATTCTGGAAACTAAGAGATTAAAAATAATCCATAGCTGGTAAGGGAGGAGTTCTTTCATACTTGCTTTCTTGTTTAAGCTGTGTTTGCTTTAAAGATATTTTTAATTTTTTAATAATGTCTTTAGCTTAACTGAACTAATGATAAACTTTAGTATTCTATGTGATTTATTCCACACTGCCATTTTTTATACAGACATGTAGTGCAGTAGTACTTTTTTATCTTGATAAAGTGTTTATGAACTGACTATAAGCATTATATATGACACCCTTACCTTGATATTATTACAACTAAGCTTGAGGATATGTAAAGGATAATTTACATGTTTTGTCCAAAAATAGAATGTGCCATGTTTGCTAGGAAGGTTTTTGTGCAAATATTTGTAGTAAATGTCATTCCATAGGCTGAATTAAGTTGCAAAGGCAGCTGCTAGTACAACACTAGCCAAACGTGTGTCTTCTAATAGCTGTCTTTACAAGTGCATATGATATTTTCCTGTTTTCTGTTTATCATCTAGTTTCTAGGGAGTTATTTGCAATTATGTGGGATATAAGAAAAAGATGAGTTGTTTTCCAATTGGATGAAGCAGTTTCCACAGTTCTACTGCTCGAATTCTACTGTTTTTCATTCCAGATCTTTTCCCTGGTAGAATGCATGCTTGTAAAACAACAGTACAGTTAATGAGCACGTATTTTGTTGAGAGTCATCTGGAGAACTTTGTTTAACCAGATAAAGAGTGCACAAGCATTAAAAGATGTGAGATCACAAGCTCTTTTGTTAGCATGTTGAAAACTGACTTGAGAAATTATTTTTTACAAAAAATAAAGAACCTGTTGTATGTGATGAATTTGGGGATGATGTCTTACCTCAGAAAAAGTTGATGCAGATTTCAGTGAATAAGACCTGGAATGCCTATGTAATGTTGTTGTTTTTGTTTTTGTTTTTGTTTTAARAGTAAACCTAGTTCTCTGGAGAGCTCTAATAACAGTCTTCCATGACAAATATGTAATACCTAACTAGATAGTGGAACTGAATGACACTGGAAGCTGAAACACTAGTTCTATTGTGTGATAAACAATCATAGAATAAGGGGCAAAAAAAAAAAAAAAAAAAAAAGCTGTTTTCTGAATCCTAGTATTAGTTAATCATGGTTGCTTAGCTAAAACATTTTGAGACTCACAATTAATATTATTATACATACTTCATATAACTAACTACTTAGATTAATAGCGGTTTAATTGTAAGCATTGGTTATTTTTCTTTTCATGTGCAGTGAAGATTGTAATGGAAGTAACAAGGTATTTTACCCTAGGGGAAGGGCAACAGAGAGCCAGGGTAAAAAAAAAAGATCTTTAAAACATTATATTCTTCAGTTTTAGATGAAAGAAGATCATACAAAATGAATGCTTAACTAGGAAAATTCATTTTGTCTAACCTTTTACTGAATAGTTTTTCATTTAACACTTTTATTTTAAATTTTTGATAATWGATATATTACATTCATGAACAGAAACAAACTGGTTATCTGATAGCCCATTATCAAGTAAAAAATAACTATCCATTACCTGCAATTAAAAGGAACATAGCCTGTCCCCCAGGCCAGGAGTTACGTCTTCCCTGTCCCTCCCAACAGAACACACRCATTTGCTTCTCCCCTGCATGTCTGTATATACATACAATCAGTTGCACAGTCCTTGAACAGATGCTGTTCTTCCAACTATAAAACCATCTGAGACTGTAAACTTGGGAAACATAGCTGAAATATCTCTTCTTGTGATATTCTGACATTTTGATGCCTTTGCAAAAAGGCAGTACACATCCAAAGGCTCTGTGCCAGCAGAACATCTTTTCTAAAGAAAATATTTCCTGACCGAGAAAACAAAAAAGTTATATGGGACCCCTTTTCAAGTGACAATATCAATAGTAAGTTATAATTATTCCATGGTGTATGTCTGCTTTGTAGCCGGAATGATCAGGGTGATTACAAGCTTAGATGTGATTTTGTTCATAAGCTTCTAAGGCTACATAACTCTTATTGATAATGTTTAACACAAATGCTTTACTGAGATGTATAAAACTCAATTAGCATGATAGATAAGAAGTCACCTTGTCTAGCAATCAGGAATAAACAGTGCTTGACACAGCAAATAAAGATTCACTATCCAAGAGATATTGTTATTCTTACTTCTTTTGCAACAATATAACAAATCCTCAAACAAATGCTATCTTAACTGAAAATCTTGTCTCTCTCCTCATACAATGAGCAAAAATCCTTCCTATAGCAGAGCTATTGCAGTTTTATTGTGCCAGGCAGGACAGAGATGGATTTATACACATCCTACAACTTAGTCCCTTTAGAACCAATTTTATGTGAAGGATTCTTGTATGGTTCTGCGTAGTGACTGTTAGGATATGTACAGATGCATGCAGATGCAAATTCCCAAGAGAATGAATTCCAGGTAGATGCTATACGTTGGTCAAAAAACTGTGAAGCTGGAGCTGAAGCTTCACTCCAGCTGTGAAGCTAAAGTAATAAAGCTGCTGTAACCCAGGAAGAGTATAATTCCTCCTTTCTGTCCCTGAAGGAAATTTCTGAGTTTTGTGAGATTTGCCTCTTACTGGAAAAAAAGGGTTCTAAGAGCTGAAATTGCTAATCTGGGAGATTGGTTAGCCAGGTCAGTATTCAGTGCTCTAGTTCCATCTTATGCATATAAAACATGATCTACTGATTTATGAACTTGGAAGGATTTAGAGRTGTATTTTGGATTTTAAAAAGCGTTGGATTTGGATGCCTGACTTCAAACTGATGAGACTTATTTTGTTGCAAAAGCAAGAGTACCGCAGGAGCAGTCTTTTTCATGTTTTTTTCACAGCCATAGCTATAAAGTGATGTCTCTGTATTTTAAAGATAGATAGTGTTGTATAGTTAGGCTTCAAAAGAAGAATAGTGTAAGAAGGTCTTCAGTTTCTATGTTGGACTTTCAGATGAAGGTTTGGGCCAGATAAATATGAGTTTTATGAAGAGCACCGGTTTGGGTTTCAGATCTGTTTGCACCTTCTTCTGCATTTCCCTTTCTTTCCTTTCCCAGTGGAGGAGAGCTAAAGGGCAGAGGTGGCATAGGAATCAGTGTATCTGAACTGATAGTGAATATACTGGAAGCTAGATGCTTATCAGAAGACTGAAAAATAGCCTTCCAGTAGCAACAATGGAGAAAGCAATCTAAYTGTCTTAAAGGCAGAGGATTTGCTTGAGCTGGTTACCTTTCATAACAATGAACTAGACTAGATTTGAGCAATGTCTTTTAAAACCCAGGTTCCTATGAAGTAGGATAAAAAAATTTCAGCTACCTAAATGAGGGCTCTCTCTCCAACTGTAAGCCTTTCTGCTGCTTCCTTGTTCAGTCATTTGTTAAGCTTATGCGCTAATATTTGCTTACCTCAAAGAGCACTGCTAAACGTGAATTCTTCTTACTTTCTGATGCTGAATTGAGGTACAGTTAATAAGGCTATCATTACTTTTGTGAATAAATAATTGCACTACACTGGACAGATATTAAGTGAAGATAATCAATAAAAAATTATTCTTAACAGTTTTAATTGTTGACAAAATATATTCCTGCTGTTTGGAGAGATATAAGGAACAGAATGACTTAATCATTTTAGGAGATACTAACAGTATTAGGGACATTTGGAGCATATAGGGTCCAAATGCAATCTTTGTTACTGGCAGTGTTTCACCTAACACACATATGATGACTTTATAAGTGTGTTTTTCATCTTCTTCTCTTTCATTGTTTAAGAATAAACATGCTTGTAATACAGAGGGAAGGTAAAAGATTACCATATTAAAAGCTGTATGTTTTTTTGAGATACTGAGTGATTAAGAGTTTGTTAATATCTTTCCCTTGCACCAAGTGAAGATATTTTTTATTTTCCTATTGACCTTTCCACTGGAGGCACAAAGGTGTGTGGAAAGCTGATCAAGACCATAAAATCTTTTAATTATCATGTTCTCCTCAGTTCACTATAGCATTCTGTCTAAGACAGATAAAAAGTTCTGTAATATTATATGGTGAATGCAGTAATCCTGAAATTTATTCCTTCTGAGCAATGAGAGATGAAAGGTTCATAGAGGTCATGAGATTTACTTTGATCGGTTTTGGACTTCAGTTTTTCCTACACCTGATTCTTAGTCAAGTATTGCTGAAGAATTTAAATAAAGCTGTGTTTAAATACTGGTATTTTTTATAGAAATTCTCCCTGAATGGTATTTATAGCAATTCTTTCACCCTTGCATCCTATCTTAACATGACTGAAAATATTCCAGAGCCGTTTCCTTTCTAATCTACATATTTGTATCATTGAACATTACATGCTGATTTAAAGTGAATAGGTTGACATTCAGAATTAGTAGTTATCCCCAACAGATAATACATATACATCATTTTTTATTTTCCCCTTTGAACAGTGGGCAATCTTATGTTAATTTAAATCCATTCTTGGATTGCCTTATAGGATCTAACTTGTCAAAGAAAATGGCAATTCCTGGAAGATATTTCTGAGGTCTTGCAGGCATTTAATACAGTCAGTGGCCATTTTGTATTTTTACTACTTAAGCTATGTCTTTTTTCATGCCTTCAGGTAGTGGTGGCATCAGCTATGCATCAATCCTGGCTTTGAGCCAAGTGCTAACATTTAGCTGATCAAGCAAGGTTTCACGTCCAGTGTACAGTAATACAATGTAGTTTAGGTGAGCTGTTGAGCTGTGCTTCTAAGGGACATACTACCACTTAGAGTTAAGCCTGGAGATCTTCAGAAGGTAGCTTCACTAGCTTGCTTCCAGAGCTCCTACACCAAGATATCTTCACATGCCTTGGCATAGGGTTTGTAGGACTGCCTTCTGTGGTGGAGAGAGCTGGACTTGCGGGACTGAGGTTAAACTTTTGACCTAAAAATGTATATACAAAACCAAAATATTTATAGAGTTTAAGCATATGTCTTAAAGGTCACAAATGAAAAAAGATTTTTAAACATTTGGAACCTTTTAAGATTGTTGTTTTCATATCTAAATAGTATTTTTTCTGTTTGTATCCTCGTTAGGAGCTCAGGCAGTGAATATTTACGTTTAGTTTATTTAGGCTGGAACAAGGCAAGCTAAATTTTTATTTAATTTTACTTTATTTACTAAGAGGAAACTCAGGTGAGTGAGTTAAGCTTTTCAGGTTAGTTAGTACCTATCAATCTCAACATAGTAAGATGCACAGGATGAGTACTCTTATTTCTAGAAAAGCTTTCCTTAAAAACTAGGGTAGCCTCCTCTTTTTCTTGGTGCTTCTTTGTCTGCCATCAAGAAGGTAAGTTCTAAATTTCAACATGGCTTTGGAAAGGGAAGATTTTATACAAGAATTGATATAGCTCTGTTCCCACTACCCATATGCCCAGCTGGAGCAGACTTCCCAGTCTGTCCATGTCTTTAGTTTGGAGACCTGAACCATCTGGTTAACACAGGAATTACCATTATTGCATGTCCTATATCTTGTTTTGGTTTTTGGAGAACCTTGGACTCTTCATGAATTTCTGGCAAGGAGCAGAAGAGTCTTAACACTATTGCAATAGAAAGAATATCTGTCAGTGTATCCAGACCTGTGTCTCTTCTGAAGAAAAATGTCTGATATTTTGTTTAGTGCGTTAGTAATATATTCATCATAAGGAATTCCCATCTGAAGAGATTCCTGAAAATCCCCCTTTAAGCTGACCTACTAGTATGTTTTATAGATGAAGTCAGTGTAGAATACTCGAGCGGTGTCATAAAGTATGCACTCTTTATACCACTGACTGTATTAATATACCAATGCTGTAATAATGGAGATAAAATGATCTAGCAAGACTGTCTCTAGTCAAAAACTGCTTTTTTAAAATTTCTCAAGTGAATGCACTTTCACATACACTGAAGCGCTTGAAACAGATGCTTTTATTCTTTATAATATTGCTTCTACAGTTCCCTTGTACTGCCTATACTACATGCAATCCATGCAGTATGAACGGGCACTGTGTGCCCGTCTTGTCTTCAGTTTCTCTTATCCTTGAGAATTTCTGTCCACCCTAGATGCAGCAAAGCACAATGGTAGGGCACACTAAATGTCACAGAATGGAAATGTCTTAAAGCATATTGAGTGACTGATAAATAAACATCCTTTTCTAATAAGAAATAAGAAGTGCCAGCAAAGAGAAAGAAAGCAAAGACTGAAGATACTTCAGTGCTCTTTCTTGGATGGAGGTGATAATGGGGAACAGTGACAGGCTACCTTGCTTTTTATGTGTTTGACTCTAATGGTTCTGAGGATGAATATTAATGGATGTGATTATTGGAAAGGAATCCTGTCCTGTCTACATGTGAAAGAGGACAAGGTAAATCAGTTGAGGAAGTTTTGGTTGTTGGAGGAGCCTTCATCAGCCCTTTCTCACAGGAGGAACTTAGAAGGTTTACAGTTTCTTCTCAAAGACCCTTTTTCAAACACACTCAAACTGTTGCTGTTTTTTAAACTTTGGGTTGCGTTGATCAGAATGCAAATCAATATATCAAAATATTTGAGAGACTTGCAAAGCCAAAAACTCAACAATTTGCACTCAGTCATAGCAAAAGCAGACTATTTACAAAGAAAAAGCTGATAATGTGTAGTAATTTTTAACAATCTTGTTTATTTCAAGCACTACAACTTCTGAAAGTCTTTAAGAGTTCTTGTAATTTCCAAAGCTTTGCTTTTGAAACGAGGTGCATTTTTCACATCCCTGTGCTGACATGTCGTTACTGCTATGCATCATCCATTGTAATGAAAGCACTTTACTCTGTGTCCTTGGGTTATATCGGTGAGATATTTGAGGAAAGATGTTCTTGTTAACTAATTTTCTTTTAAAGGACACGTGCAATTCAGTCATACAGTGATGTCAACTTAGAGCAAGAATGATAATGGAGTARTTGTTGCAGGGAAAAAATCAGAGATTTGGATCATCTAGAGAGTCCCTATCCCTGGGATGTCAAACTCTTAGCTTGCTGATTAATTACTCTGGCCTCCATAGTAGATTATGGATCTACAAGAACTCTAGCTTTCATTTTAGGAAGTGRTATACCTTTAGCCATGTGAATCCATATAAAATCTTTTGGAAATATTTTGAAGTAGATCTGGCTTTTCAAGCCTACTGATATGTTACTCTGATATTTCTAAGAATTGTAAATTATCCCATACATTTGAATTAGCTTTTAGTTTGGAAAACATAGCTAATACCGTGTTTAGGAAGCACAAGTTTAAAAATGTTTGGAATATTCTCATCCACTATTCTATTTTCTGTTGTTCTAAATCATGATTTATATTGCTGATCATTTTAAGGCAATGATGAAATACAGTAAGAACTGGAAAAGAAACAAATTTATATTATGAAGGAATCAAGCATTAAATGCTTAAGACTAGAATCATGATTAACATAATCCCATATAGAATAATATTTTTGCAATTTTCTAGGCATTCTGATCTTTTTTAATCTTTAGCAGTTCAGTTACTGTACTACTAAATTTTTTCTCCAGTAAGCAAAATTATTTAGAGGACCAGCACTAAGAAAATTGGAATCTCATGTGAAAATGGTAGTTTTTCAGTTCCATTTTGTAGATATAGGCATTTAGTTAATCTATTACAAATTCTCATAATTATATAAGCAAATCAGTATATGCAGCTTCACTTTGATTTTTGAAGCTAAAAAGAATCACTATTAATATCTAATTTAACCTCTTGTGTAATACTGATGAGATTTTCATCTAGTATTTCCTCGACTGACCCAATAATTTCTAGTTGAACTAGAGTGCGTCTTCAGAAAAGGTTCAGTCTTGATTTAATGGCCCTGACTGATGGAGAATTTATCACATTAGCTATTCAATAGTTAATTACTCTATCATTTTATTCTAGTTTGAACTTCACTAACTTCACTTTTCTAACCCTGAATCTTGTACCATTTTGTCTACTAGATTACAGCTTTCTGCTATCAGATTTTTTTCCTTCTTACAGGTAATTACTGGACATTTCTTAAGCTTGTCTGTGATAAACTGCATTGACTGAGGTCCATTTGGTCACTTGTTGTAAGTGTAATCAGAAAATTCCTTTACAAATCCTTCATGACCATTCCAAGCAGATATGACATAGTTTATTTCCATCAATACTGAGTGAAAATGAATTTATTGCATACTCAGATATTTTATATTTTTTTCAATGAGAAATTTAAATGCCTGATCATGCATCTTTGTGAAAACTTGTAATGGATTTTAATTATAAAAAAAAATTATATTTTCAATGAAAATAAGAATAGCTATTGCCTGTTTAAAGGAAAGGATGAGGGAGATAAAAGACGAACTAAATTTTGYAGAGGAAACAAATAACTTGCAAAGAATTTGGCTGATAGAAAAACAGTAGCTTTGCATATGAAGTTTTTTTGAACAGGGAGGTAGGAAGAACATCTAAAGATCTTATGACCTTGTAAGAAATGGTGGAAAAAATCAAGACCTTCACAAATATGCCGATATTCTAACGGAGATGAGAAGAATAAATAGAGATGAGAACAAAAATGCTTATACACCAGCTTGCAATTCATCAATGAAGTTGATTTATTTTGGATTCTATTCAGCAGCATGCTAAGCACTGTCAGCTGTCCCTCACCTCTGTGGATTTTTATTAGTTCATTATATGATTTCTTTAAATCATCTAATGCTTATATTTCCATGTTATCTATGTACAGCTGGTTGCACAGTTGCCATGTGATGAGTTCTTCCCCAAATAAACATTTAAAAGTGATACTTTATCTTTGAAATACATCAAAATATATTTTTTTGAGGTTTCTATGATGTTTACGTTTGGTTTGTTGCAAAGAATGGAAAGTCTGGCTAACAAAAACAGTTTTTTTAATGGCTTTCCTCTATCTGGCTAAATGGTGTGTACTCTGATCAGTAATCATCTTTCGTTTCAACCCACTGATAGTGAATAGAAAGACAATAAATGGATTTCTGAGAAGAATTCCTAGACAATAAATCTCTATATGCATTGATTAATTGGGACAGCTTGGCTATCTATGGCTTTTTTTGCTCAACTCTCCCTGCCCCACTTACCTTTGGAAATACACCCCAAAGGGAAACTATTGATGTGCTCTGTTAGCCTCTTATGAGCAAAACTTTACAAGCCTTTACTAATGCTAGTTTCTCAGGGACTTCTTGGACATGATTATGGTGACTGTTGCTGCGGAAGTAAGACTTTTGCTATGAACAACTTGTCATCTGCTTTATGTCTGTTGAGTGTATATTAACTACAGTCTTGGAAATTGTTAAAATGAAAATGTTTATTAGAAGAAAAAGTGTAGGAAAGAAGTGAAGTAGATTACTGATGTCTAACTAGTCTATTTTTATGAATAACTAATTTGTATGATATACAAGCTGTTTCTAGACATACAAGAAGTTTAAGAAACTCACAATGTAAAAGACAAATGGGAAGAAAATTGCAGAAATGCTGTATAAATGATCATTGGTAGTGCTGATGGCTATCTGTGATAAGTCGGTAAYGTGAGATAAATAACTTTCACACTGCTGACTGTACTCCATGTCCCAAATATGGGTACTGCACTTAGGAAAACCTGAGCTCTGGGTATTTGTTGGCTGGCTGTACAAGTGTGATGAAAGATGTTCTTGGAGTCTCCAATCCAGAAGGTTTGAATCCCAGACTTTGAAGATCTCTTCATGTGGGCTTGAGGTTACAACTGACAAATCTAAACTTAAAGCGAAGATAGATCCTGAGCTTAAGTCACAATGTGAATGTGCCAGAATGTATTCTATGGGTACATAGAATTGGACTAGATTTTCTAGTATTTTGTGAGTACTTTGAACTCTGCTGCCAATGAAATGTAGTTCTAGTGATAATTTACTTTGCCTGGGAGGCAAACACTCCAGTGGAGAATTTATTTTGCTGCTTCTTCTTGCTGCTAGTTTACAGAGAGGAAAGACACAGCTAATCTTTTGGCTGCGTTTTGGCCTGTGAACTGTTCTTATTTGGCAAGGGCATCCTGCCAATAGATCTGGCGGGTGGCAGCAGTAATAAAATATGAGGGGAGTGCAAAGATGATTTTAATGAACAAAATAGACTATTTCTAAGGGTCTATATGAATTTTCCAGCTAGTCCCTTTAACAATTATATATCTTTAAGAAGGTTTTGTATGCAGTGAAATGTTTTTTATGGACTAGCTCAAAAAGGGTGTCCTGCGTCCAGAGGACAATGCAGAACACTGCTCAGAAAGGAGCTAAATGAGCAAAGAAGTTAGTACTATGACATAGAGTGATMTAAAAATTAGCCAACTCCCAGAAAAATCCTGTTGAGATATAGCCTGTGGTTCCAAAGATTAAAGAATCATTTTTAACCCCYGGAAAATTCTCCTCTGGAATTACTTATTTGAGAACACAACCATTCTTGCCAAAGTTAGGCATTTACACATAGTTAGACATGGATAACACACACAGATGCTATTTCATAATGTGAACATCTTTTCTCTAATTTATTACTGTTCTGCCTCAATGCTGCAACCTGTATTCCATGTTATCTTTATTACTATTTAAAATGTTTTAAATATCATCAATGCAGAAGATAAACCATGCTCTAATTCTGCTGGTAAGATTGTTCTCTCTCTTAACGTTTGTAGGTGCTAATTTTTCAAAGCAATATGTTTAAGAGAAGCATCTTTAAAATAAGGGTGATTAATCCTTGTCCTAACTACATATTTAAAAATATAAATGTTCCCTCTGTTGATTTTGTTCAGGGTATTTAAAATAATTGACTGGTGTAGCTGTTTTCCACTATTGTGTAAATCCTCTGCAATTCAGAGATTATTGATCTGAAAGACACTAATAGCTCCTTTGGGTCCTTTACACCCTAGGGTGTTGATGCAGTTACCACACAGGGCAAAATTTTTACCTGCTAATAATTTAAGAAACACAGCTTGGAGGAAAGTTACTCAACCTTGCTGAGCAGACATTCCTCTCAATTAAATATCCCTACAATGCTCACAAGGTTTGTTTTGTATTATACAGTGCTATCGCAAAGCATCCATGTTTGCATTGTTAGGACTGAGAAAAAGGGAGGAAAGTAAGAGAGCTCAAAAGACTTATAGTTTTTTTACAGATGAGTTATAAAGCCTTAGAAGTATGGCATGTAAACAGAAAGCATACTATGAAAGTACATCCAGAAGCAAGTCACGTTGACCAACTCAGTTAGACAGTGTAATGTCATTCATTACACATGCTTGAAAAGATTCATTCATGCCAGGATTCAAGATGGATTTTTCTTTTTCCTCAGATAACAAAGAGTTCCACTTTTCAGCTCCATGTTTTTCAACCCGAAATTGGAAGCAAAGCTACTAAGGGACTTTAAAATGCTGTAGAGAGATTATTGCAATTATTGATCATGATAAACAGCATGAAAAGTATATCCAAGCACAGGCTGCATCCTAGAGTTTAAATTCCTAGCTTGCTAAGAAAATAAAATTTATGTTTAAATTCTTAGGACAATCACATATAAAAGGAATGCAAGGATTATTATAACTAGCTTCTAAAAATAGATGCCACCTATATTAGGCAGAGATTTTATAACAAATATCTATCTTCCTCTGGGGAACAACACATATGATTGAAATTCTGAAGAGTGGTTCTCTCAAAATGTTTGTGATATACGTAGGGCCTGCTTGCCAGTAGAATAACAACTGAATAGAGATGATTGTCAGATATCTTCAGTAATAGCTTTTCTATGTAATTTGCGTTTAGTACTAAGATTGATAGAGAGGAGTATTTTCTGACAGGCTCCAATTGTTTTTAAGGTTGCAATAATTAGACACTGACTGGTATATCTGCATGATTAATCCATTCTTTTGGCCAAGACCATTTTCAGATTTTCTTTGGAAAATCACACTGTTTTCGTACACTTGTAACTGTGAACTTCATATAGTTTCCCTTCTTCTAGTCAGAGCCTACCCATTTTGTATCCAGCTGTGGAGACTGTTGCTTGAGGCTCTACACTCTTCTAAGTCATTTTCAGAGTTTTATTCTGGCTGACTCCTCTCTGTTAAGGAATTTTACTTCTCTCTCTAAGTAATTGTTCAAAGCCAAATCATATACAGTCTTCCAGAGCGAACATGATACATGCTTTCGTGTTACTAAGAGGTCAGGAAAAAAAAGATGCTTGATATTTCTATGGCTTTCTAATACTTCATGTTTTGGGGGAAAATGACTCTGTATTAGGAAGATTTAAAAAAAAGAGAGAATTAAAGGACTAATCCTTGTTTTCTTTTCCTAAGATCTAGTGATTCAAGGCTTGTTTTTTACTTCATCCAAAGTCTACAGCAAAGGGGTGTGACAATAATCTTTCACTTAGTTTGGGCCATTTGTAATTTACAATCTAGCATATACAGAGTTCCAGGAGGTTGCCAACACTCCAACTGAGTGCAACATCTCTTATTTTATTTTTTAATAAACCTGTTGTTCTGTGCCCTTAAAGAAAACCAGCCTCATTTATCTGTGTCAGGTTCTCTTATTAATTAGGATAGCTCTAATGGAAAACCAACATTTTTATCCCCATGTGCTTTTTACTACTAATTAACTCAAATCCTGCCAGTACTTATACAACATATACATGTGCATATGATAATTTTATGTCTGATAAGCTAAAATTGTGATAGTCCTATTTCTAGATAAAATTAATGTGTGTGCATTTATTTCTGGCAGAGTAGAATGGAAAATGGGGAAATGGGGAGGGGGAGGGTATTTGTCTCAGAAGTTCTTGTTTTTCTCCCTTCCTGATTAGAGGGTGTACTGAAGGGGTTGCTTTATACCCAGAGCACTGCAGAAAGTGATCTGAAATGAAAACGTGAAGCTTGGAAATAGATCCTGTGAAATGTGTCCTACAATGTTTAGGCTGCACAATAGCAGAATTATCCCTCAATAACGCCAGGAATACTACACAAAAAGGACAGCATCACCCCACTGATCTCATTTGCAAAAAAATCCGTTAAAAGGCAAACCTCTGTAGATAAAATAGAAGCTTTTTCTTCCAAATTGGGGCTGCTAAACTAAGCTCAACTTTGCAGCTGAAATGAAATGGTTTAATCCTACACCACATGAAAGGAGAATGTCAGCAATTAAGTCAGACTAGAAAGCTTTGTTAGTGAAGGAATGCCTGGCTGGAACTTGCCCTCAAAGGCTTTACAAGGAAAACAGTCATTTATTTAGGCAATCTCTTGACAAAATACAAAAGAAATAAACTGATAATGGATTGGCACTTCAGGGGGACCAAAGGCTTTTAATAAAACTGCTCTGGACCACCCTCTCCTTCTAAATATCAAACTGTCTCAGATGTAACCTTCCAGTAACCTTGCTGGAATGCCTGGCAGTGTGATTCACCAGGATACCCCTATTCTTCTCTTTTCAGGCCCCTGCTCACATGGCTATTGGGAATGTCAGAATGGCAAGTGTTACAGACCAGAACAAAGCTGCGATTTTGTAGACAACTGTGGGGATAATACAGATGAGAGTGAATGTGGAACTTCCTGCACCTTTGAGAAAGGCAGATGTGGCTGGCAAAATTCCCTGGCAGACAATTTCGACTGGGTGCTGGGGGCTGGCTCTCCTCAAAGTCTGAGACCTCCCAGGGATCACACACTTGGAAATAGAACTGGTATGTTGTCAGTTACATGCAAGATATAATTATGTTATGGAGCTTCTCATACTTCCCTTGGGAGGCAACAGGAGGGGTCTACACATCTAATTAGGGTGTCATTTTTAATAAATTAAATGTGTAACTCAGTATCAAAATATTAATTAGTGTTCTAAAATAACTTTAGGTTAGGAAAAATTGATTCTCAGTTGTTTCTTCTTTAAGTAGTGCTGTATGTGTCAAGCAAGATAATTTGTTACTTGTCAGGAGAGAGGCATTTAATCTGGCAGCAGACTGCAGGGATGAGAGAGCTAAGCTCTGAGATCCACTAGGTTCCGCTCCACCAGAGTCTTATCTCGTTTCCAGGAAGCCCCAGCTCATGTCAGAACATGCTGCAACAGTCTGAACATAAGAAAAAAAAATCTATATTGGCACACAGTATTTTGTGTGTTTTTATTAATTTTGAGTAGGAACAGAGTTATCTAAAATATAATAAAGTTTTTTTCTGAAGGGTAATAAGATATTTTGATCTCTTCCTGAAAATCAGTTAAAGAGGATGAATAAGTGCCTTTTTACCTTAGAAAAATCCTTCTTTAAGCTGCTAAATCATACCTAAAGTATGTCCTAATGAGAGATGGAAAAAAAATATATTTAAGAGTTAAGAAACTGATCCAAAACTTTATAGTCAACCATAGCATCTGTTCAATGTTCAATTTTAGATAGTTTTAAATAAATAAATCTTCTTCCTTAGTGACAGTACAGCTCCCGCTCCGGCTTGGCCCTGGCCAAAGCACCCAGCTATCTGTTCTTGTCCTTCCCGCAGGCTTCCATGCCTTCATCCTCTGCCTTTGAAGTTCCCATAGCCCAGCCAAAGATGTTACCAAAGCTGAGCTCTGAACAGACTTTAAGTTGAAATACTCCACAACAGAGTTGCACAAAGGTGTGGGGCTTGTCTTTAGTATTCGTTAAATGCTTACATGAGCTGTGGAAGGACAAAGCCCAATAAAACCAAAGTTTACTTGAAGATACATAGATATACATAGAAACTCGGAGGCTAGTGAAAGCTTGGCAAGAGACAAATGAGGGTGAAACAGGTACAAATAATCAAAGATTGTATTTTCATGTTTTCAAATTTAGAGACAATCTAACCTGGCTACATTTTATTGTTCTCAAAGCAAGATGCAGGATGAAAGGAAAACTCTTCTACCTCCCACCCCCCTCCAAGATGTGTCCCTGTCTTTCATTTGGCTGTTAAAACATCCAGTTCTGTTACAACACAAATTTCTTAGTTTATTGTATCTCCATGGTATGTATGTTGAATCAGCTCCACATATGAATAAAATGATTATTATTTTAATTGCTAGGCCTGGAAATTTACCCTGTGATCTGCAAGTTCATGCATTTGTTGTCATGAGTGATAAAACAGGCCAAACTCTCTTTATTTTTCACTCAGGAACTGTGCTATAGACTGAAATCATGCTCTCAAATAAATATATTCCGAATTACTTTCACCTTTCACAACTTTAATGTGGTCAAATGCTTAATGGTGAAGGTAGAATCTGTCTGTACTGTTGATATTGATAACGCTTAATAATTGTGTTCATAATGAGAGAATCAAAACAAAATTCAGCTCACTTTTTACCCCAATTATCAATTTTGTCATCTGTTGTAGAAACTCCAGTATTCAATAACCTTCCCATCCTCATGCAAAGTGAAGCAAAGAGGAGTTTAGCCACTATTTCTAAAACCACAACTCTTGAGCTTGAATCCAGCAGTTACTTAATTTTGACTCCACTATTAGCATGTCTGTTTTCGATATTAAAATGTCTAAAATTTGCTTATGACCAGAATTACAGTACTCTGGCCAGAATTAAGTGACTTATCTCATTATCTCCTAACCAAGCTTGACTGGCTGTGGACAGTCCACAGGGCAAGTGTCCCACAGTGCTGGGCCCAGATCAAGAGGCCTTTTGGAGTGTACCACATCCTGTGTCCGTGTGTCACCCCCCTGTCTCACCCCCCAATCACACTCAGGTTTCCTTCCCAAAACAACTGTGGAAGTGGTTTTGTTTCAAACGGAAGAAGTTGTTTTCCTCATGCTAGATATGCGTTGATGTAACAACATATTCAGTATTCATCCTAGCCTACCCACATTTTTCTAGTGTGCCATGATAAGGCATGCTTTTGGTATCTCATACAAGTTCATGTACGTGGCATTTTTAACACAGAACATAGCCAATGTGGGAAAAATAAGTTTTCATTTTCATTATCTAAGCATATTAAAAAATAAAATATTTATCATGAGGCTGTCACAACACATGTTAAATATATGCTTGACCTCAGGGAGGAAGCAATTTTCCCATCCAATAATATTACGGCAGACTCTGTAGTTGTAGTTGAGCCAGAGAAGTGTAAAATTTAGAATGAACCAATTTTACTCCGATAAGCTTTTATCTCTAATTCATATAAATATTCAATAGATCTGCAGTTATAATTTGATTTTATACTATTTTATACTATGGTTATATTTACATGAACTATACATTCATTGTTTATAAAAGGGACAAAAAAGGGAATCTGAAAACTTGCAATATTTATTATACTTTCTGATTGAAATAGAAATGCAAAACTCTTGAAGCATATCAGTTTCTGAAAATATTACCTATTTTTATTTATTTTTGCAACTTTTTCTGACTAAATAATTTGAGTGAAAGTTAGTATTAATACTCTAAGGAGTACAGATGAACTAAAATAATTTGAATCGTTAGGGGTACCTAATGATTTATAAGTGTATGAAGGTATTATGCCTGTTTCACAAGTTTCTGTACAGTGTGACTTGCTATGTTGAAGGCAATCTTTCAGAAAACTTCATCCTGAGATTTGTCACAGTGTGGCCATTATATGAGGTACTGTCAAAAAAGTAGCTAATGCTGTTGGACAAGGAGATATGATCAGAGTATCTGGAAAACGTGGACATTCACCCTCTCTCCTCTACATAGGCCCATCCGATTCTTAAGCTGTTCTCAGCTTATTCCTGATGTAACAAGCATACAAGGAAAGTGATCTGGTGACTTTTACCCTAAGCAGAGATTCAGCTAGTATACGAGGTATATGGGAAGCATTATATCTTTTTGCATTTGTTTTGCTGAGTTTTGGTCATGGAATCTAATCTGGAAGTCCAAACAATTTTCACARTTTCATAACTTAATTTCAGGACAATTCCTGTATCTTGAGGCTACTCCGATAGGCCTAGAAAATGAAAAAGCCCATGTGAAGAGTTCCAGGTGGAGGGAGTCAAGCAGGACTTGTGTGATGAGCTTCTGGTACTTCATGTCATCAAAAGCCACAGGATGTATTCAAGTTCTCATTAAGGTAATCAAAAGATTTTTTTCTTTTGAATAGCTGATACCTGTCAGAGTGTATGTGCTCCAGCGGAGAGCTTCAGCCCTCTGATGTTAGAACTGCTTGTAGACTTAAAGACATCCCACTGCTCGTGTCTGCCAGGCACCTCTTAGTTCAGTGCCATTTTGTAAAGTGTCATTTTTTATTCTAGTCTTTCAAAAAAGCTTTTACAAGACCCCTTGTCTCCCCACAAAAATTCTTCTGAAAAGTTACAGAAAACCTTTTAAAACCTCTTTCCACTACTTTAAGTGCCAAAGAAACAAAAATTGCCGCATACTCCAAAAGAGCTAAAGATGGCGTTATGCAGACGATCTCTTTATATCTAACTTCAGAGGCTCCTAAAGTCACTTTGCCTTTTCACTTATAGTAATTTTTTTGATCCTTTCTATGCCAGATCTGTTTTCTGCCTTATTGCTGTCATCCTTATTCATATCTATCAGTGTGTAACCCTATGGTTCTGATAGGATGACATACACCAAAAAACATTTAGCAACCAGCACAAACTGGAAAAATTTTCAAAAACCTGTCTGTGTTAAATTATTAGTCTTCTTACGTAGACAGGTACACAATATATRATCAGTTATCTTTAGGAATGGCATTTTCTTCACTAAACGTGGGATGACGTAGCACATAAATCATGACAAAAGCAAAAGCTAAGGTTACTTGGTTACAATAGAAAACTAATACCATCCTTGAAAAGTGGCCCTTTGTTGTTTGCTAAAAAAAAAGTAATGCAATCTAAAAGCAAGTTTTAAGCCATAGTATGATTTCAAATAAAAGGTTTAAATTAGTAACCAATACAGCAAAAGCAAATATTTCACCTCTCTGTGTGTTCTAAATCACCATAGGGCATTGTAATGGTGCTTCAATATAATGACCAAATCTACCACTTCTACATGTAGTAGAAGCCTTTGCAAGAGAGAGTTTGTGTATTTGTAATTAAGTTTGTGTGTTCAAAGAGTACTGGTTATTCAAGTAGAAATCGAGGGTGCAATTTATTTGCTATGTGTCTGTTACCTCCTCTTTCTTCAGTATCTCTAATAAAATCCCAAGATAGAAATTATTTTGGCAAACTTCATTACATTTTTCTGTTTTATTTCCAGTGCACGTGTTGACTGCCTAGCTTTCAGTTTTAAATTACACTTTGTCCTTGAAAAGAAATTGCTAAAATTATTTCTCAAATAATCTGTGAATTAAAAGAATGACTCAAATGCCTGGAACACTTCAGTGGTCTTCAACACCTAAAAACACAACCTAGATTAAGTCCATCTGAAATATAAAAACAAGGAGCCCTTTGGCAGTCATTAGATTTCATGAATTAATCCAAATACCTATAAATGACAGCAGACCAATCATCAAGTAGCTGTGTGGATCATGAGGTAAATTTATATAACTGTTTTTCCCCAAAAAGCTCAAATCCATGAAGCAGGCAAGTAGGAAAAATAGTTGGTTTTTGAAAATGATTTTTCTTTGGTAATCTATTCAAAGATAAAAAGCAAAAATAGATCCTGTTACTTAGAATGAATTAGATAAAAAAAAAAACATTTATTTTAACTCAGAGTTCATATTATGTTCCTATCATTTTGCTCAAAGATATATCTTGTAGAGCTGAAATATTGTAGTTATGAGCACCTTAGACTTGCTCAGTTTTAATTGCAAACTAATTTGCCAACTATCTTTGGTCCGAAATAAATAGGAATTGTATTATGTATGTGTGTGAATTTTGCACTCAGCTGTACTGTTGCTTGTGTACAGCCATTATCACACTAAATATATTGCAATATAAACAATTTTTTTAAAAACACAAATAAATAATTATATTCTGGTTTTATTGTATGCAGTGCAGTTAATACTACACAAGCAACTACTTCTGGTAACCTTCTAGTAGACCCCAAACTGCTGAGACTTGTGGACATAGACTTTGACAACCAGAGAAGACTCAGTTACCTCTGCTTTTGAAATACTGTAAATCTCAAAGTCATTTTTAAATATGAAACTCTTCATTTTTGATCAATCTGTCATCTCATGACCATGCAGCCTATTCCTACTGAAGAGTAAAGATGCAAATTTAATCAGTGCTTAAAACAATAGATGGAGAACGGTTTTGTAAGTGTTGGACTCAATATTTTTAGACTCTGAAATTGGCAATTATTTTACATTTGAGGTCATCATCAGAGAAAAAGCCATTTTTATGGAGCTAGCAATAAAAACCCTGCCTTTGGGATGCTAAATTACCTTTAACTTTCTTCTGTTAGTATCAGGCATACAGTAGCTTTTAAATGGTTCTTTTTTTTTTTTATCACAGTTAAGTTGGGAAGGTCACTGCTACAAAATACTTGATAATATTTAAGCACATAAKTGCTTCTGAAACCTCAACTCTCTTTCAAATAGGAGGCAAAAAAATGTGAAAAGAAAACCAACCAAACAATCATCAAAATGGAGTTAAAAAAGAAATGTTTTATTCTTTTGGGGGATATTTTCTATGAAGTCTTTAAGTCTAGTAATCAAAATTCTTAATTTCTTTTCCTCTTCAAGACAAAGGGATTTAATTTTTTTTTTAACCCAGTTGGACCCTTAGCAGAATTTTACCAGATAGCTATCTCTGATGGAAATAGCTTGTAGAGATTCTTTTTTTTCAATACTTGTTAATGTTTGTTTGAAAGGTAATACCCAAATATATGCCTTCTATGAAATACTCTAGATCAAAATCTATAGTATCTTCTTTCTCTAAGTTGTTGGAGTAATTTCTGTTTCCTGTTTGTTTTATCCTTATTCTACCATGACATTGCCCCCTTCTTATTTTCACTTAATTTACCACCTTAATAACCATTACAGTCGTTACTTTTAGCCTATTTTAAATTATCCCTGTCTCCAATGGTCTTCGGCCCACAATTAATGACTTAAATGAGTTTAAAGGCAGTGTAAATAGAAGACACTTGAGTAAGGACGTTAGTATTGTATCCTGGATTGTTTTGCAGGAGATCAAYTTAGTTTTCCCATTCTGTTGTTTATATAGATTCTTATATTAATTCTGTAATCTGAGTTTTTATGTAGCAGTGGCTTTATGAATAAAATCTAATTAGTCAGTACCTAGTCACGTGAAATCATACTGAAGGTTCTCCTGCTAGTTCCAACTACAATACCAATATATCTCCATCCACTTTGAGTATCTCTTGATTTAGACCAAAGTTCATGTCAGTGAAAATAGATTTGTAGACTGTGATTAATTGAAAAGGCAAGGGAGAAGCCATGACCCAGGGACCCAGGAGGGAACACAGGTTTCACAGCTTAACAAACTCTCTAGCTAAAGTCATCACTTCAGTTCRAAGTTGAACTGAGAGCGAACATCATACACACCAATGGCACAATATCAAAATATAAGATAAAGTAATATCATATGGAGAGAGAGTGAGGAAGACATTTGCTCTCCCCCTGGGTATTACAGTGGAAGAGAAATAGCAATCAATTTTTTTGAATTTATAGTTCATTCTATGTCTTCTCTTAATATTAGGGCTTGTCCACTTTCAGGAAGCTTAAGCATATTATTCATTATACTGCTGAAATAGTATCTCAGATTATGGTATAGCCAAGAAAGCTGCTGGTTTATAAAGAGGATTCTACAAAGCATGAGCTTTTGTTTTGAAACTTGTAGTTAGAGAAAGCAAATTACATTTCTAAGGGAATTTCTCTACCATCAATGTTTTCCTTTCTCAAGCTGTACTACATATTGTTATTTTAAACCTCTGTGTGTGTGTAATATAAACAATCTAATCGGAATGACACTGATAGGCAGTTGAACTAGTTGCAAAAATACTGTATGCTTCAAATCAAAACCCTCACCATATATGCAAATGAAAGATATTGACATTATAGCTGTGTGGAGACTGCAGTATTTAAGAGACTGCAATATCTAACTTGCTGTCCATCTAAATTGAAATTGCAAAGTGTTTAACTGCAGTGCAGAAGCGCACAAGGCAGACAGAATATTACCCGAAAATATCTAGATATTAATAATCAAAACATTGCTACTGCAGTAAGATTTTGAGGTATTTCTAATCTACTCTGTGGCAGCTGCAAAAGAATACACTCTATTGTAAGAGACATTTTGAAGCTAGAGTGCAGCAGGAGTAATCTGAATACACCATACCTGCTTTGGCAGTGGTAGTGGGGTTCCTACTCAGCACTCAAATATTGGTTTCTTTTAAAAGACACAGAAAACGTTGTTTTAAAATGTGTTTCTAAAGAGGCAAGAAAGAATTTTTAAGTGAAAGGAAGGACAGACATTGTAATGTTCTGCTGATTTAAGGATATGTTTCCTGGTGCTGCTTAGGTTGTTTTTGTCATAAGAAGAAGCAAATCTTAGATATCACTTTGGGAAAGGAACAATCAAAGGATAAAGCCATTTGTTGAACTTAATTTTTGTGGGATGAATGTTAATTGTCCTGAGCATAGCTATTGTCATTAAAAAAAAATTTAGGATTTGAATACAGTTAGAAGGGCCTTTTGAAGGATTTGAAACAAGCCTCTAAAAAGAAATATACAGATGTATAAGAACGGTGAAACTAGCCATTAATAACTATCTCCACTGACTGTGACAAGGCCGATATACACAGGATCTTATTAGAAGTTCCAGTGGACCTTACTCAGGCATTTGTCACAGTGATTTAATTCCATCCAGTTATAAATGAGTAAAGACATGGTGATATTCAGGAGGACAAGAAATCCTGGCCAGCTCATGGCAACTGAAGCAGAGCTCTGTCAACACCTCCAGAGCGACAGACCCACCTGGCCAGTGCAACAGCTGGCTGGAGCYACGGCCAGCTCCTCCAGCTGCTCACAGGCTGATATAGCACAGACCTTGTCACCTGGCTGTTGCAGCTTCTCAGCAAATGTCATACGCTGTCACAGCTGTTGCCTTTATATTATTACTGTTTTTAGCTAGCCTAAGGTAGGGAGGCGAGGAGAGAACTAATGCTATAGAGGTGCCACAGCTCAGGTACAGATGACTTGTAGAGTTTTTTGTAATTCCTTGGTTATTTTTAGTAGAGCAGCCTACCCTTCTAACTGTTAACAGGAAAACCTGCAGCACAGATGCTGCAATGACAGTTGATTTCTTCTGGACTTCTGTATTTCTAGGATCAAGTAATTTAAAATGAAATTTTCACAGATCAATAGCATTGACCCTACTTACCTTTATGGGAAGTCACTCAAGAATAAAGTCCAAGGAAACAACTTTTCCTGCTTCACAGCTTAAAATAAACTGTGTATTTCTTCATTGATTCTTCTCTCTGACTGCATGAAAAACAATCAACTCCTCACATTAACAGAGAAGTTATAGATTTCATTGAGTTCATGTAGCCTTCAAAGCAGATTATCTGACCTCCATATAGCTAGAGGAAGAACTGTTAAATTTTTAAAGATCTGCTTGAAGGTATTACCTAAGGGGCTGCTAAACACCAAAACACACTCTGAACGATGTAGAAAATGTGTAGATTTTTCAGTTGTCCTCTTAGACATAATATACTTTCCAGAGAAATCTTTATAGTCTCGTGCAAAAGTGCAGTCTTCCTGCATTTTTGAYGTTCAGTAGACTACTTTTCTCCTTTTTTCTTTTGTATGCTATTATCACTCAGAGCACATTTAAAATCTTTTAAGGATCATAGAGCTTCTATTGAATGAGTTTTACTGAAGCAACAGACATCAAAATCAGGTCTCTTTTATTTACCAACTCTGAAACAGAGAACTTTTTTTTTTGTGAAAATGTCCTTTTTATAAATAATATAGGTATAAGCTTGAGTTTTGAGCATTTTTATTAGATTTTTATATCTCTACTTCTAAATAGGAAAATTTAGAAATTGAATTGAATAAATCTTTTCTTAAAAAAAAAAAGAGTATGCACAGTGTAATCTGACACGTGTTGATACCTTTCAGAAAGCGTATAGTGTTTATCTGACCTGAAATCCCAAGACAATATCTCATTTTCCTGATTAAGAACTCATCTGGAAAAAGATCCTGAACATTTCCAAGAGTTCTCTTTAATCTCAACAAGGGTGGAAGAACATACTTTTTTTTCCTTTTTCCTTTCTCATCTCTTTCCTTTTCATACCTGGTCTTCTACCCAGAAAAGTGTCTTCCTGCTGTCAAACATAGACTGAACTGAACAGATGTTACATCAGCAAAACCTTGGCAAACACCAAAGTAGTACTATCATTCACTGTAGAACATTAATTTGTTTCTAGTTTTATCCTCCTTTAACACAATTTTTATTTTTTAATTCACAGTTCATTTGCTTTTAGTGTCTTGGGCATGTTCTATTTCATGGTGATCTTTGCTCTGTACCAGACTCGCAGCATCAAGTTGTAGGGTGCTTAAAATTCCTTTAATGAATCAGTAAATGGTCTTATCATGAAAAGTCTAATTTTCATGCTTCCAGAAACCATTTCCATTTCCGGCCTTCAGCTCAGAATACACAGTAGCTTTGGAAGAAACAGTCTTGTTTCTGTTTTTGATTTTTTTTTTTTTCACAAAAATGGAAGTATCTGTTTCCAATTCATTGTATAAAAGGGTCAGACTTAGATATTCTTTAGTACTTGTATTTATGTCTTCAATAGCCTGCATGTGTACTTGCTTGTAGGTTGGCCCCATTACATTATGTAATGGTGAATTAAATGAAAGATGAAAGGCTGCTTTAAATAGAATTGTCAAATCATTGCACACACCGACACCCTGCCAGGGTGGTAGAGCACAGTTATCATTTGCAGTAGTAGCTAATAGTGTCAGTGTAATGGGAGCTTTGCATGACCTCAGTTTCTTCTCCCTGTCTTACCTACCATGACAAGATGCCTGTCCATAACCTGATAAGTGTGTTGCCTGACTATGACAAGGCCATTGCAGCTCAGTGATGAATTGCCTGCAGACTTGTGGAAGCTCACCAGTCTGTTCACAGGAGTTAGGCCATCCCAGATGATGGATTCACCATACCCAAAGGAGTAAGATGCCAAAGGTGAGAGATTTTTCGTCAACAGACGTGATTTAAGAGTGAAAGAATATGTTTTCTTCAGAGTATAGGAACAAAATTACAAAAACTAAAGCAGTATGACACATTATTAAAATTTCAACAGCTAAGAATCCTTCTTAGCTGCTAACTCCCTAGCTAAAGAGTTTAGTCTCTACAACCTAACCTGATATGCCTTTATTTTTTTGCTCCTGTTAACAGAGGCAAGCAAAGCCAGTTGGTGCCAGCTGCTTTGCCTGACCCCTCTCAGTTGAAATGGTACTACTTTGCTTTCTCCTCCCCTTTTTTAACACTGAAAAATTCAGAAAGTTATTCAAGAAAATAGGGCTTTTTCTTTACCCTTCTGTCTGTTTGCTTAATTATCAATCCTATGGCTTATTTTATTGATTACATTGCAGTCCCAGTTTTAAAATTTATCTGCTTTCCTTTCTTGAAACACCGATGTAATTTTACAAAACATACGGTACGCTGTTAATTATACAAACTTGCACATTTTGCATAAAATGCATACAAGAAAAATCAGTATAAGAGAAGACTGATTTGAGAATAGATCTGCAAAAGACTCCACAACCTTACATACACTCCTGTCCCTTGCTCTGACTCTATTAGATTCAGCTGGGCCCTGGTACAGTAAATTGCCTCTGTTTCTGTACTTATTTTTCACATGCATGGCTATAAGCACACAGTCATGTGTTGAGTGGGTATGTCTGTGCTGTAATGTGGGAATTCTTCATGATGTGGTCCCAGTGCCAAATCCTGAGCACCTCCTGCCCCGTCCCAGCTCCATGTAAGCCTGTGCTTCGTTCTCTGGTGCATCTGGATCTCCTTTGAAAGGAAATGGGTGTATGAGGAGGGAGAGAGTTGTCATGTGCTCCAGAACAGCTGCCAGTAGAGCTGGTTGAAAGATTAGGACTGTGGCGTGGCCTCTCTACTGCACCTTCCTGCAGGAGGAAGCTACCAGCATATGCGCTCTTGAAACAGAACTGCAGCATGCACCATACAGCATCCCTGCACCAAAATTTAGACTCAGTCTGTGAAACCTTGGCTCAGCTTTAACAGAAACTTTTATAAGTGCCTGAGCAGAAATTGCTTTGATAAAGTGAGGTTCCACATTAGATGCTATTCGGATTCAAGCTTACATTTACAGTAAAGAAGGAGAAAGATAGAAAATATGTCTGATTCTTAAAATGGAAAATAACCTTCCAGGTAGAGCTAAAGGATCTTCTTGTGATGTTGTATACACCAGAAATTTGAATAATGTAATTTTGTTTTCTTGTGTGATGTTATTGATGATTTTCACTAGTACGGAAGCTAAGAAGCAGATCTCAGTTTTTATTTGCACAGATGAAATGTAGACAATACCTTTTGTGAAAATATCCCATTAGAAAGACAATTTCTTGGGTAATTGTGGTAGCTGTAATCCTTATATCTCAATATGTGTAAGCATGGAAGTGTATAACAGCTATATGTTGATTTAGGTAAAGGGCTTGTGAGCTTCAAACAGTCAAAGATTAACATCACCGAAAGTGTAAATTCTAAATAATATTCTTAATTGTATTTGAATTGAAAATTTTAATAGCTTCCTAAATTGATATAACAAATAAAGCCACTTTAATAAGACAGGATGAATATTTTGTACCTCAAGGCTCAAGATTTATATTTTGCACAGCATATCTACTGCAGTCACAGCAGACTGTAATCCTATAACAATCTATCCCTCATATATTTCTCTTGAGTTCTTATAGGCGAGCGAGGTCGAGGGAGGTGATTCTCCCCCTCTACTCAGCCCTGGTGAGGCCACAGGGCCTGCTGGAAAGCAGCTCTGCCAAGAAGGACCTGGGAGTGCGGTTGGACACCAAGTTAACCATGAGGCAGCAATGTGCCCTTGTGGCCAAGAAGGCCAATGGTCTCCTGGGGTGCATCAGGAAAAGTGTTGCCAGCAGGTCGAGGGAGGCGATYTTCCCCCTCTGCTCAGCCCTGGTGAGGCCACATCTGGAGTACTGCGTCCAGTTCTGGGCTCCCCAGTACAAGAGGGATGTGGCACTACTGGAGCAAGTCCAGCGAAGGGCTACAAAGATGATTAGGGGACTGGAGCGTCTCTCTTATGAGGAAAGGCTGAGAGAGCTGGGCCTGTTTAGCTTGGAGAAGAGAAGGCTGAGAGGAGATCTTATCAATGTGTACAAGTATCTGAAGGGAGGGTGTCAAGAGGATGGAGCCAGACTCTTTTCAGTGGTGCCCAGCGACAGGACGTGAGGTAACGGGCACAAACTGAAACACAGACACTTCCATCTGAACATGAGGAAATACTTYTTCACTGTGAGGGTGACAGAGCACTGGAAGAGGTTGCCCAGAGAGGTTGTGGAGTCTCCTTCTCTGGAGATATTCAAAACCTGCCTGGATGCAATCCTGTGCAATGTGTTCTAGGTGACTGTGCTTGAGCAGGGGAGTTGGACTAGATGATCTCCAGAGGTCCCTTCCAACCTCAGCGATTCTGTGATTCTGTGATTCTGTGATTTGGTGGCACTGCCTCTATTTAAGGATGTCTGATGTTTCCAGTGGTAAGACCCTTTACTCAGTGGCTTATAAGTTTGTCAAACTTCAATATTTTAGTTGAATTTTTCTGTGCCCACTAAATTTATAAGGCTAATTTTGGAGAAAATCTCAACCTGGTATGGCTCAAGCCATTTCAGAAAAGACATTTAGGATTAGTACCTATATTAGGTGCACTGAATTAGTTGCCTATATTAGTTTTTTGCAGTTGTGTTATTGAGAAATTTTTAATGTTCATAATCTTTACAACAGAGCAGTTTTTAAACCTTTTTTTTTAAAATAGGGCTTTGGGGACAAGATAGAGATGTGAGCAGAAAAATACAAGAATTTATAATTGTAGTTTTTCAGGGCTGTGAAAAGCATGCATCAATAATAGGAAAATGATAATATGAACTGGTGCTATCACAAGTTATTTCATTGTGTGTTTCTATCCTTTGATTGAAAAGCATGCAACAATGTAGGCTTTTTATAGTTTTTTTCATGATTTTAAGAACTTTGTTCATGCTCTTTTATATATTGTCTTGCCACTGTTTAGAAACAGATTTTGCTAAGTTACTTACTGAGTACTGGAGGCCAGTATATAATGTTTGTTCCCTTTTCCTGGCAAGTGATGTGTTCTTCAAAAATGTTTTTCATGCTTCAAGAAAACGTGGTGGAATAAGATGTATTCTTTTTCCTAATATGCTTAGTGTGAGCATATTCATCAATTCAGTACATTGACTTTACTACTTTATTCTCAGTTGGTCCCAGTTGTAGAGTTCACATTTTAAATCTGGATTGTCAAGACTTAAAAGGTGTTTTTTGACATTGGTCCAAGCAGACCAGTTGGACAACCAGTTGGCCACATTAACTCTTGGGGCATATACTGCTGAATAGGCTAATTTGTTCAGATTGTAGTCCAGTAAATATGATTTTTGCTGTTCCTGGCGCAGAGTAGTCTTTGTGTTGACCTGACAAGGCATGGTCTCAGAACTTGGCCTGAGCTTACTGTCGTCTGAGATAGTTTTAGCTTGTTTTAACAGGTTAATCAGAGATTAAGCTCTGTGAATGCCGTATATGGTAAAAGGTCTGACAAACCTAGCTAGTCATTGTGTAAGAAAAAATAGCCCTTTATGTCAGCTCAGTCTGGGGAGTAGCCTTTGATGCTGCCATGTAACTTTTAAACTTAGGTGGGAACCAGTGAGATGGAAGCAGACAGCGTTAAGAAAAAATGCAGAAATAAACACACATGGTATCAAAGACTGAGGAGGAGGAGATTCTCCAACTCCATGAACATCATACGGCTCCTAGCAAAGATTTCAGGCTACTGCTAAATCATCAAAACATCTGCCTTCAGTTCTTTTTTGAGAAAGATCTTAGGGTCAATCTTCAATCCCAGAGAAGTGTGAGAGGGATGAGCATAACACCAAAGAAAAGGGGTAAATACTAGGAATATTTTTTCCTGTATAACAATTTTAATTGTTTTATTTTGGCTTTTCTGCTTTAATTTGGTCTATGAGTGTATATTATTGTAACTAGTTTGGACTATTAGACTGTTAAACTATTATCGTAACAATAATTTCTTAGCACCATAAATAGTGTTTCTCTTTTAAGTATTTAGCATCACTTGTGACTCCGTAAACAAAATGTCAAAACTCTGTTCCTGATTTAATCTCCTGTGTATAAGAGATTATAATATACTCCTTTCTGTTCATAATTGTTAGCTAAGTTGGCATTTTCACTCCTAGAATACAGCCATAGTCCACTGAACTGGTTCTGGAGATTAGTTCAGCCTAGTAAATTCTCCTGCAACATATTTCTCTCTCAAACTTTCAAAGTGCATTGCTATCCAGATGCTAAAGTATGTGTGTAGTCTGCTCTAGGAAAAAATTCCCATTCCTTGACAGGCTCAATGCACCAGTAATTCATACCTGGACAGAAATATTCTTCCTTGACCTCTTCTGTAACAGTTCACACTGTATCAGACACATGAACTGTAAGAGTAGAATAAATCCCAGGAGATATGAAGCTTGTAGGACATAGGATCAGAAGATAATTCAGGGTGGAAGGGACTGCAGAAGGCCTAGTTCAACCTCCTTTACTGCCACGGCATGCTGCTGATGCGTGTTCAAACCCTCAGATTGTCCAGCTGTCCTAATCACTTCAAGCCAAGCCTTGCCTCATTCTTTTGCAACTTTTTCCTTCAAGTTTTGTCAAGCCATATCTGCAAAATTCAAAAACTGAGGAGCTCATATAAGGAATTTTAGTACTGCTCCTAAGACTGAAGGCTTTTGAACAGAAGAAACCATGCTAATGTGATTTTCTGTTTGAATTAATGAATAACAAGAGATGATAAAGTCAGGAAGTAAAAAAACACTGTTGGCATAACTCTCTGGAATATGTGGGTGTAACTGTGTGGACTGCACATTATGTTCTGTTTTTACTTCAGCAGAAACACTAAAAGAAAGAAATGTAGGCTAAAAATTGCRCTTCTTACTTCCCACATATCAAAATACTTGAGGCTCTTATTCTATTTGTGAAACTAATTTTAGTTTAGCTCCAGGATTTTTAAATGATGTGGAAAGTTTTCAAAGGCTAATGGATATGAGAAAAAGAATGACCTTTATTATGTGCTGGATTCTATGGAATTAACAAATAAGGAGAATTCTTTAACCTTTAGTTTTAATGCTGGGCTCTAACATAGATGAGGAATAGCTGGATGAAGTCAAAATAGAAGGGTTTTTGTAAGAGAATAGTAGTCATATTTTCTTAAGAGAATGAGAACACCAAAAAAAAAAAAAAATCCTGAGACTATCCTAAAGATGAACTGTATTTTTCAACAAAAAATCATTTGGTGCTTTTCATATTCTCATAAAAAGTGAAAACTGTAAACCCAGATTTTTTTTTTTGGTAATTTTCAGAATCATACAAATAAAAAAATTAAATTCCTGTAATGGGAAACATTCTGGTGAAAATCTCCTGTTTGTTGGCTAGCATTCATTGAAAAAAAAGTACAGTGAAATATTTAAGTTAGTTTTAATTCTGACATACATAATAACAGGAAAACAGTGAGAAGTGTGAAAAACAAGAGTGCAATAACCTTTCTTTCCTTGCAAAATTACATCTTTTCTATACACCATTAGATGTCATCATGCATTTGTCATTATAATGATAGGTGAAATTTTGATATCACAGGTGTCATTTTATGATTAATTCCAAAAACATTTTTTCTATGGCAGTTGTTCTTCTTATTGAAATGTAAAGGGGAGACTACCCTTGTGGAAAGGTCTTATGAAACCAAATAAGCAGTGGAAACTTAGACTTACGCAATTGTACAATACCATTCATTTTATATAACTAACTTCTCAATCAGTTTGCATGATGATCTGTCTTGATAATTTCAGTGCTAATAAATAACAATTTTTGAGTCTGTGTTTATCTGATGATATGTTGGTTTTAAATAATCTTTGTATTTTTATATCTATATCTTTTCCTGATATCAGCCTTGTTAAATACCAAGATACCTGAAGTTACTGACTGTCCTTAGTGACTGACATTTACTGAGCTCTCTGAGCTCAGTTTCAGAACTGCAATTCTTTTATTCTTCATTACTGCCTGCTCTGAGGCCTAACCATCAGAATAGAACTTTATTCTTGAATTATGATATCATATATCATATAAGAAAAATTTATTTGTTGAAAACTGTCTTTTATTGTTTGAAATTACAGTGAAATAGACCTACAGAGTTACTTTTGGTTGAATTCATACATCTAGGCACAAAGGTGAAGCATCTTGCAGCTTTTAAATAATTTATTTGTACTTCTATTCTCTACACTGATACTGTCTCACTTGGGAAGCTAAAAATATTGCCTGTTCTATTGAGCCCAGGTATGATAAAGCAGCTCTGTCATTTATCCAGTGAAAATCTGTGGTGTATATTTAGATGTTATTTGGTCTTCACCTGGGTTTCTCACTTGTTACCTTCACCTGAATAGCACAGCTTTGTGTTTTACTTTTGTCTAGGTTAATCTGGTTGGATCTATATGGGAGAGAAGGTTCCTCAAATAACTTCTGGTGTAATCCAGAAGAGGTAGTATTTAAATTTAGATACATGAACCATATAATTTATTTCATTGATCAGTGAACAGAAGAAGAATCTTGTTATTTATGACATGAAAATACTTGTTAGATTTGAAGGATTCTCCTGTCCATAYCATCATTCTGAAATTTTTGACATGATTCAGTTCAGAATTGTGTTCAATAGTGTAAGTATGTTATCAAAATGCTTATTAGGAGTCACAAAATGTTTCAGGTAGGTTGTCGTCCCTTTAACATTTTATGTTCCAGCTATGTGCATCAAGCATTTCTAAGAGAGCATGAATTCTGCTTTTTTCAGCCTAGCTGCTTTAGGATTATGTAGGCTATGTTGAGGAATTAACAGGTCTAACAACTAATGAAAATCCTCTCCTAACTCATTAGCTGTATGTGTTTTAACCTAGACTTTGCCTTCGTCAGTGATATACTCTGTTTAAGTCAGTATTGGTGGCTTCTTCCAAATTGTACCAAGATTTGCTGTAGAGGGAAATGAAGTATTTTTTCAGGTAAGATGCAGAGTTCCAAAGAGRCTGGCTATCTTCAGCAGACCAATCTTAAAGTTTCAGCTTGAATGGAAAATTTTACTGTGCTTAACTAAAAAAACCTGAATGGTCCTACAAATGATATCTGGGGAAGGTGTGGTTACATGAGGAAGAAATGTACTGGAGAGCATGTAGTGAGACAAGAAGGCACGCGGTACTAAATGATACTAAGTACCTTAAAGTATATCACCTAGTTCATGTTTTCTAAGTATGCCAGTCAGCTAAAAATCTTGCAGTAGCATCTGTAGGATGCCATTACTGTAGGAACTTCTTAGACTTCTTCAGGTTAAAATATCCCCTCTATACAGACATTATTGGACCATGATTTTTTTTTGTAGGAGGGGTGAGGAAGGTACAGTCTATCATGAGTCCACTGGAGTTCTCTCTCTCCACTAGAGCTGTTTGGTGATTCAGTGGTTATATTTTTCCTTTGATTTGCATTCTTTAATGTTGCAGTATTTCCTCAGTTCACACAAGGAGCTTTATATTCTGATAATTAGTTCTGTGTTTATTGGCTTTAGGGAATAAATCCATTTAGAGATCTCAAGCTGAACTTCTTCACTGTCTGCAACATCTAGACAAAAAAATAGAAAAATGGAAATAGCAAATCAGGCTTATCACAGCTACTGAAATTGTAAAACAGAAATGGGTTATGTAACAGTTGCTGCACTGGGTAGAAATGGAAGGAGTTTGAGGAACCCCAGGGAGGGATCCCTTGGCTTTTCATTGAAGACCAAAATGATAAGGAAATAAGCTCTGTCCATGCCTTTTTTGGTCCTGTAAGGAGGGAAAAATGCCACTGAATTTCCTGTTCTTTCTTAGTTTTATTTATATTTATGTTTGACAGTTTGAAAGTTATTACAAATTCTCTTTTATATATTTGAAGCCTGACTGATGCTTGTTTTCAAAGCTATCATTTTGCTTCTATGTGGTGCAACCAAATATTTCTACATTCTGACATCTTAGAAAGATATCTCTGCATTTTCTTCAGCCAAGTAGATTTCTTTTCTCAGAAATATTTTAAAATTGCAGGACTTGCTGTTAAATTGTATTTTGTCACAATGTGGGTGGGATTCCAGTGACTAAAAGTAAATACCTACAGTGTAGCAATTGAGACAGTCACCACAGGCTCTCTTTGTCAATGTTGGATTTTACAGTATGTTCAAGAGAGTGTTGAGTATGATTTATCTTACCCTGAAATAAACACCTACAAGAGGTCAAATGAAAAGGGCCTATAGTTTCCTGTAGACATCTAACTGTATGTAATATCTTACCAAATAGTACTGTATAACATTTGATAAAAGACATTGGGTACATTCTAAAATGTCACTGGATAAATATTTGGATTTTGGATAATTGAATAAATATTTTTGGATAATTGCATAAATATTTCAGATCTATGCTGGCAATACAAACACCCAGATCTCATGAATCTATTTGGAAACTTTAAACTTCTACATCCCTAACACACTTCATGTATTTATATATCAAGAACTTTATATGTTCTTGAAGAGCAGTGGTGGCCACTGGGGAGAGAAGTAGAGAAAGTGAAGTGCTTTGACATGATAAGGTTTGTTCAGTTATGAGTCCTCAATTTGTAGAGAATATATTCTGTAACTGTAAATTAAAATTTAAATCACATCTCTGCTTCCATGGCAATCTTTAAGAAATAAATAATTGTATCCATCAGATATTACAGAGACAAGACTTAAATATTCCTCTTAAAGATGTTCATTGCTCAGGAGCAATTCACAGTGCAACTTAAAAAACATGTAATCAAGTCTTGACTGTATGAAGAGCTTGTTATTTTTTCAGCCTTCCTGTTTTGACTCCCTTGAGCCTGTCTGGTTCATCCAATATCCCAGAGGATCTGTTCTATATTTCTACAAGCCCAAAAGCAGTACAATCAAATAGAAAAGAATGTTCTAATAGGAATATGAGTAGGTTGTAAAGGTAAATGTCCCAGTGAACATCCCACTGTGTCAGTGGGGATGACATCTGACTGACAATAATCACACTGTCACACTTCTCACACACAAAAGCATAAGAAGTTCCTCTTTGGTGATAAGTAGGGAATATTCATGTCAATCCTTGCCCTGCAGACTTGTTGCTTTGAAGAAGTGTTGAAATATTTAGTAAAATCATAAAAGTTTTAATGTCRTTGTACGAGAGTTAAGAATTACTATTGCTAGTCTTATGATTTTATTGTACTGCCATTGTTTTTAAAGTGTATTAACAGCAAATATATGTACTTACTTTCCCTCTTTTTCCAAAGTTGTAAATTGTTTCTCAGCAGAGTGCCCATAAAGATATGGTTTACCAGTCCTTACATTCAGTTTACATATACAGAAACAAAGTAGTATTAGAGGTGAATCACTAAACTGAATTACTAAAACAAAACAAAACAAAAAATAGTTTTATAAGTTCTGTGAAGGACCCCAGATGTTTGTATTCAAATGAATTGGCTGTGCCTTAGGACTTTTATTTTACAAGCTAGCAGTAATGATAATACTATAATTCTTCAGTGAGCAAATCTTCATCTTTTGAAGAGCTGAGTGGGTTTTCATACAGATTGAGTCCATGACTCTGACCTAGTGGAATTAATTTTAAAAACAGTGCAACATTGTGATTAGAAAAATACTTCTGACTGTCTTGTCATATTAGTGTCCTTTAGAACACGGCACAGGAATGTACTTCAGTATGAGACAGAGATTTAGGTGTTCCAGAGATCTTCCGTTCGTGAAGGCAGTCAGTCAGATGCAACATAGTTAATCTGTACAATCACTATCATTACAGACTGTGATGACAGTCAGGAAACGTAACTCTGAGAGCTGCCTGAAGGGAGATAAGTATTAGACGTGTCATAGGAACACTGGGCTGTAGAACAGCTTCTGAGACATCAAATCCTATTCCCTGTTACAGCAGGGAATAATTTCATATACTCTCTTTTCTTCTTGTGTATGCTTATCACACAGGGGGAACATTCAAAGATTTTCTTCATCTGGCAAAAGATTTTGTTCCAGTATGTGTTTAAGCTTTAGAGACCTACTAGCTTAATTTCTTATTGTAAAAATACAATTAGATGGTTCTTATATGAGAAACTATAGTGTCAGTGTCACAGCTGTCTGGCCCTTCAAGGGAAAATGAGGTCCATTACCCACTCACTGTCAAAGCTTCACAGAAGAAAAAATAGTCCCACCAGCAAGACGTCTGTCTGCCCATGGAAGCAAGATGCCTGTCACTCAAAGAGTGCTTCAATCCATATGTTTGATTAGACTAACATGCTTCGCTTTCAAGTAGATTTTTGCCCAGGAGTGCACTACAGGTAGCATTAAGTTGTTCCAAGATGAATTGTGTTGATGAATAAGCAAAGATTGATCCCATTGCCTGAAAAGTTTGAAATAGTAGTTCAATTAAATATTGGCTAAGTATCCTAACTTGTAGATACTTACCTGAGTCAAAAAATTTATCAAGCTTTCCATCTAGTTTCTAAGAGGCACTGTTTCAGTGTCAGAACATCTAGACCAGATTCATCTCCCTCATTTTTAGAAGATTTTTTTTTTTTCTGGTTTCAATGACTGCAGAGAAAGCTGACAGAGTCAATTTTTTCATGCAGATCAGCCAGAAGGTTCGGTGTCAGTATTAAGTAAAGGCAACAGCAGGTGCCATTTGCCAAAGGCAAACAACTCTGCACCATCTGACTGAATTCAGACGATATACGTAAATACATGAGCACAGACATGCATGAAAAAAGGGTGGTTCACAATTCTACTAGAGGAGATCCTGGACACAGAACACATTGGCAATATCTCATGCAYTCTGTGATTCTGAGGTGCGACTTTTGCCCATGTCCCAGTTTCACCATGGCTGGTCGCATGCCTAGACTTTCCAAGACACTCGGGGGCTGTGCCTACCCAGCTCGCTTTCTGATGGGTACTCTGAAGTCAGGCTGCAATGTGCATGTCACCATCAAGTCTAAAGCTAATAGTGGCATTTGCATCCTATTTGGAAGACTAATTTATATTCTTTCTCTCTTTCCATAACCCAACAGATAAAAGAGGACACTAATGCAAAAACAAGAAAGTAAGGTGATCTAAAATACAGTTCTTAAATGATAAGAAGTGATAGTTCTTAAATGATAAGAAGTGATAAGAAGTGATAAGACGCATCAACACTATTTTGAAGATCTTTGCATTTACACTCAAGATATGTGGAAGAGCGTGAGTTAAGGCTGCATAATAAAAAGCTGCAATTTGATATATGATATTGCTTTTCATATCTTCAGATACAGGGTCTTCAGAATATGCCCTATAGGAGGAGAAGCATGACAGGTTTGAGATTATCTCATTTCTGTAAGCATCTTTTTATGATTTTAGTTTATAAACTTTTTTGATTTCTTTTACTGTATACTTTCTGCATATGTTTAGGGAGTCAATGTAAATAGAGGTTTGACTTTTATAATCCAAGGAATCCAGCATTGTACAATGTCTGGCATACTGTTACTATGTTTGGTGGTAATAGATGTTCAAAGTCTTCCTAGAGGTTTTGTAACATTGATTATTCCAGGTACTAGCTTTGGTTTTTCACAGAATTACAGTTGCCTTAGCTCTGCAGTGGGAACAGAATCACAGAATCACAGAATGGTTGAGGTTGGAAGGGACCTCTGGAGATCATCTAGTCCAACCCCCCCCGCTCAAGCACGGTCACCTAGAGCACGTTGCACAGGATCGCGTCCAGGCGTGTTTTAAATATCTCCAGAGAAGGAGACTCCACAACCTCTCTGGGCAACCTCTTCCAGTGCTCTGTCACCCTCACAGTGAAAGAGTTTTTCCTCATGTTCAGATGGAAGCGTCTGTGTTTCAGTTTGTGCCCGTTGCCTCGTGTCCTGTCGCTGGGCACCACTGAAAAGAGTCTGGTCCCATCCTCTCGACACTCTCCCTTCAGATACTTGTACACATTGATAAGATCTCCTCTCAGCCTTCTCTTCTCCAAGCTAAACAGGCCCAGCTCTCTCAGCCTTTCCTCATAAGAGAGAYGCTCCAGTCCCCTAATCCTTTTTGTAGCCCTTCGCTGGACTTGCTCCAGTAGTGCCACATCCCTCTTGTACTGGGGAGCCCAGAACTGGACGCAGTACTCCAGATGTGGCCTCACCAGGGCTGAGYAGAGGGGGACAATCACCTCCCTCGACCTGCTGGCAACACTCTTCCTGATGCACCCCAGGAGACCATTGGCCTTCTTGGCCACAAGGGCACATGGCTGCCTCATGCTTAACTTGGTGTCCACCAGCACTCCCAGGTCCTTCTCAGCAGAGCTGCTCTCCAAACTGAGAGAAACTGAAGAAACTGAAGAAACCCGAACGAAATGATTGAAACAAACATGTGACAGGGTTTGAAACAAAATGAAACTAAGTTGCTTGAAATACTGATGGGATTATTAAAATGACTTTGCTGCTTACTATTACTCAGTCTTAGTAGAACTGAACTGAAAAATCAAATCCAAACAATCAATCACAATTGTATCCCTTATACTACCTAAAAAAAGAAAATCATAAGGAGGTGGATTATGCTAGGGAGTAAGGAAAAAGGTTTTTCCGTATGAAAAGAAAGGTAGTTGAAAGACAGGACAGAGTAGTACAAGATGCATAATGAATCAGCTTTTACAAAGAGCTCTTCTGTTACTCTGTCATAATTGGTAAGGATAATGTACAGAATGAAGATGTATTTTGAGAACCAAAGCACAAAAAGGCATATTTGATGGAAAGTATTATGTAAAAAGATTCAAACAAGAAACAGAAGAGTTTGGTTGGTTATAAATGAAAGCTGGGTTTAATGAAATCTAGCAAATTTAATAGTTTTGACAGGACAAACCAAAAATATAAGAAGATGATGTTTACAGAATAATTCAAAGAGAACCATCATGTTACTCTTTCATTCCTAGTATAGAATTCTTTCTCAAAATAAGAGATTTTTAACTATAATTTCATCTTTGCTAATGAGCAACTTAACTTTCATTCCTGGAACCATGTACCTGCTTGAAACAAAATCCTATCTCCAGCTGAATTACTAGTCACTTCTTACTGAGGTGTTTTTGAAGCTGGCTTTTCTCAACTAAGAATTCGCAGCAATTAAGAGCCAAGAATCTTACCATTTAGCTCTTAGAAATATTGCGAGTGCTGGCGCACATGATAGAATGAATTGTTACTGCCTTTGGATACTCTGAAAGGTATTCACTATGAGATTCCAGAATTCCAGAATTGGTGTGTTTAAAATAAGGAATTTCAACAGTGGTAGAAGTTTATTTAACAAAATTATTCATTAGAATGCATATTGCTCACTGAAGTACAATTTCTTTAGTACAGTGATATTAATTTTGGAAATTAAAATTGGGGAAAATGGTTTTTCAGAGAGTGAAAATCATCTTACTGTTTTGCATAAAGGAGGAAATGAAGGGTATGGATGGATGGGCTTTGTCATTAACGTTGATTATAAAAACCTGCTGAGACTAATACATACAGACTCTCTAATAAAAGGCCAGAAGGCTGAAAAATCAGTATTTCATCTTGCTGTTTTCCTTCTTTTTATAATGCACTGTGAAAATGCAGTTATATGATTTTGTAAGTTATCCTTAAAAGTAAAGCCAATTTTTCATGCCTACTAAGACACTTAAGCAGTATACGTTTTGCCTGGATCACATAATTTCTTAGAGATACCATTTGATCATCTGGATTTTCTTTTTTGAGTGTTTTTATAGAAGGAAGAAACACACTAAACAGCATTTGCGGTACCAAAATATATCTCTGAAAAATTAGGGAGGAACTTATTTTTAATACATTCTTTTCAGTGCTGAGTGTCATGAATCTCCACTGAAGTTAGTGAAATTTTAGTAAGCTCATCACTTTCAGCAGCCTATCCATAAAGTAAAATCTACTCTGCTGTGTTAGTGTTGTGTTAGATTTTCCAGTCTTTTGGGACCATTACTGCATAGATTATTGCAGTTTTGTTATCTGCTGGGTTTTGGGGTTTTTTTTTCTTTTTTTTTTGCCACTTCTATTTGCTGAATATTTCAGAATCCCTCAGTGTGCTTAGTGAAGGAAAGTATAAGCTGCAACTCTAAAAGCTCTCCCTATACTGAGATTGTTTCTATTTGTCTCTCTCAGAGCTCTTCTAGGTGGATTTACTAATTTTGAAATTGTATGCTTGATGCAAAGCTTCAACCTTTAGGTAATTAGCAGTGATTTTCTAAACGTGATGGTAATCTTAACCACAAGTCTCTGTGGACTTATTAAATTGGAGAGACAAATTCTCAAAGCAGCAGCTAAGTGTGTAGTAGTAAGTAACTATTGCTATACCTGGATTTTCCTACATGATTAACCACATGAGCAAAGGCTTTATTTGTTTTGCTTGCATTTGCATACACATACCAAACTTTACACAGTACATGTCTTTCTCTAAAATAAAGTAACCTGTCAAAGCTAAGATGAGTTATTGTAACTAGTGCTGTTATGAAGTTCAACTGAATTGTTTGTATTGAGTTATTATCAGCCTGGTGATTGACAGTGTGCCAGAGGACAGGCATGCTCATTCATAACTCACATCTTCATGACCTTACTGTCTGCTCTCATTTTTCTTCCTGTCACCGGCTTCCTGAAAAGTCTCATTTTATTTCCTCTTTTTGATTATTTTTCCTGTATTAAGCCATTTGGATATTTTTTTCTACTTTGGTTTCTCAAACTGTAATACAGTGTAAAAAAACAACAGATCCTTCCACCTCCAGCCATCTAATTCCACCTTCAAGTGGAAATGATCTAACCATTTAGAATTCTGTTTTGGTGCAACCAGTTGATCTCCTGTATTGTCCATCAYATCAAACATTGAGAATTTCAAGACAATAGATAGTTCTGTCAGATTTCTGCTGCCACTGAATCAGACAGAAAACAGCCTTTTTCCTGATTTATCTGTGACTAAGATCCAAAACAAAAACCCAGGAAGTATACGCAAGTCCTGAGGACCCCCAAGGAACTAGCAGGTGATTGCTGTGAACAGGAAAGGGGAAGCTAGGCAAGGACAACTGCAGGAGGCCTTGACTTCTCCTGGGAAAAGCTCGTGGGAAAAGCTCTAGCTAGGAGTGGCTGCTGCTAACGAGCTCTCTGGGTTGCCCCTGGCCAGAGGGAGTTGGGGCCTTTGATCCCAGTGGCCCTTGATTAGGGCGGTCAAGCACCCTCTTAGGCAGTGCTAGGGAGAGGCCTRTATAAGAGCGAGGCCCAGAGCGCAGCTAACAGAGGCAGTGAACAGATGCAGCAGTTTGTGCAGGAGTTTGTGCGAAGGCACCTTTGTTTCTGTTCCCTGTGGTGTATGTTTCCTCAGGTATGGTTGTGAGACGCCGTACAGCACGTTCCCCAGTAGCTGTTGGAGTTGCTGTGTCAGAGGCTGGGACCCAGACCGACCCTCTGACAGCAGATGCAGCTCTCCAGGTCTCAGGCTGTAGGGAGTGCTTGGGGCCTCTCCGGGAGGCCTGGGCTGGCAGTCAGCTCTCCTGCAGGAGGTGTGCTGCTGTTGATGAGTTGTGTCGTCAGGTAAGGGAGTTATGGGAGGAGGTCAGTAGGCTGCGCAGCATCTGGGAAGCGGAGCAAGTGATGGACAGGGTATTTTCGGAGACTGTGCAGCTTCGGGAGTCCCAACCCCCCAC
>NW_020447466.1:89842-97402 GCF_003343035.1 Apteryx rowi | reverse complement strand
GACTCTGGGAGCAACCGCCAGGCCCCAGCGCTGCCGTGACCCCCCCGTTCATCTCTCGCCCGCAGCCAGGCCAGGATTCGGGACCCCGCGGGACCGGAGGAGCATCCATGAGGAGGCGTGACCAAGTGGGGGGGCACCGGCCGGCCCCAGTCTCGTCTCCGATGCCACAGCTCCCCCCCTCCCCGCGCGGGTAACGGGTGCTGGCACCCCTGGGCTCTGCTTTCCCCCACCCACACARCTGCTGCCCTACGCGGTTATCCCGGCTCCGGCTTTGCAATAAATTTTTGCAACCCCACGGCGTGCCTGGGCTGCCTGCTGCAAGGGCGGGGGGGGGGAAAGAGGGGTGCACAGACAGCACTCGCTGCTCCAACGCTTTATTTCCAACAAAACGCCAGTCCCGGTGCTCCCCTTTTTAACAGGTGCGGAGCAGGGCCAGGCTAGGCTCTGCCTCCCTCGCCCCAGGCGTGGGAAACATGGCCCTCGGCGCGCGCACGACCGCGGCGGCCCCTCGCCCGGGGCGCCGCGGGGGGCAGCCCTAGCTCAGGATATCCACGTCCACGTCCGACTCGGAGGAGGGGTTGGGCCGGATGCAGACAGCGCCGGGGGGCAGCGGCGGCTCCGCAGTGCCCACGTCGATCTCCTCCTCCTCCTCCTCGGCCTCCCTGGGGCGGCTGCGCTTGGGCTGCGCCACAGCCCCCCGGCCCCCCGGCAGCCCGCGGCCCTGCCTGCCGGCGGGGGGCCCCCGCGCCGGCTTCCTCGGGCGGTGGGCGCGGGGCAGAGCCTTGCCGGGGGGAGAGCGGTGGGCTGCGGCCCCCACGGCAGGCAGGCCGTCCCCACCTGCGGCGTCCGCAGGCGGCTGCGGCTCCGTGGGGGCCGGTGCCAGCCTGGGCCGCGGCTGCACGTCGCCCCTCACGCTGCCGGGCACCTCTGGCCTGGCCCTGGTGGCCTCGGGCGCAGGTCGCGGCCCTGGTGGGCACCTCTCCTCCTGCACCACCTCCCAGCAGCCGCGGCTCACCGCCTTCCTGAGCTTCACCGGCCCCACAGGCCCCGCGCTGGGGCAGCCGGGCCGCTTGGCCCCCAGTGGCGGCGGCGGCAGCTTCTCTGGCGGGGGGCCACCCCGCCGCCCGCCGCCTGCGCCAGGGCTGGCGGCCGGCTGCCCCACGGGACGCTCCGGCGGCCTGGCGGAGCCGGGATCGGGCCGAGGCGCCTGCAGGCAGCCGCGGTCGAGCCGCCAGCTCGGGCCCGGCTTCACCAGCCGCCCGTCCTTCAGCTGCAGCGACTCCAGCTCGGCCACGCGGAGCTGCCGGGCGGCTGCCAGCACCTCCTGCGCCTCCTCCCACGACACCTCCAGCTCGGCCGTGTAGAGGAAATCCACCAGCTTGCGGAGCGCCCCGATTTTCAGCCCCCCCAGCTCCAGCACCACCCTGCGGCCCCGGGGCGGCAGCTCCCGCGCCAGTTGCTCCATGAAGAAGGGGCTGCACACGGAGAGGACGCAGCAGTGAGCGGGCACGGCCTCGCCTGCAAAGCAACGGCGGCCGTCGCAGCCCCGCTCTGCCCGTCCTCGGCGGCACCCCAAGCCCTCGCGGCGGCGGTGGCGGCCCCGCTTACGGGGGCGCCCGGCGGAGGGCGGTTTCCCCCTCGCTCACCTTCCGCTTGCAGGACCACGTCGCAGAAGACGTCCGCCCGCTGCTGCTGCCGGTGCAGCTGCAGGAAGGCGGCGCGCAGCAGCCGGGAGCTGCGGTACAGCAGCCGCGGCGCGGCCGCCGGAGAGCCCATGGGTGCCCCTGCGGAGACAGCGTGGCGCTAGGGACCCCGCGGCCCGGTGTCCGTCTTCCCCCCCCCCCCGGGGCAGCGGCCTGGTTTGAACTGGACCCGGTGGTTCGGGACTGGGATTAGGCTCAGCGTGGCCTGGGGGCAGGCGCATTGCGAGGGGGTAGGGGGGGCAGGCAAAGCCCTGGGGGGGAGCTCAGCCACCAGGGGGCGCCGGCCACGGGGATTTTTGGGGGAAAACCGGGGGATTTTGGCGCCTCGCCTCGCCGGGGCCCGGGCGGGGCGCGCGGGGTGCGGTACCTGCTGGGCCCGGTGGCGGCGGGGAACGAAGCGTTAGCGCGGGCGCCAGGCGCCCCGCGACAGGACGGGACGCAACGGACCCGGTGTCACCTCGACGCGGACCGCGGAGGGAGCGGGCGGCGCGCGCCCACGTGCCCACGCGCGTGCGCACCCCGCTCCCCCCGCCCCCACCCCACGCCTCCCCGAACGTTCCCCCTGGGCGGGAATCTGCCCAGCAACCGCCCCGCCATTGGCCCGCCCCGCCGGCCAATCGCAGCGCGGCTTGCGCTCTTGGCGGGAACCCCTCGAGGGAGGGCGCCGCCGACCGTTGCTGACAAGATGGCGCCGCGGCGCCTCCCTCCRTCCCTCCCGCCCAGCGGAGGGCGAGCTCCGGCCGCACTACCCGGGCGGCCCGCGGCGGGGGGACTCTTTGCTGAAGGTGCCAGAGTGGTTGGGGCGGATCCTTTGAGGGTTGCTGAGGGAAATGCCGGTCGCGGGCCTCTACGTCTTATGGCGGCCCTCCTGAGGTGAAGGCCTGCTCGAGGGCTCGCCTCGGAGCCATCTTGTTTCACTGTGTTGGGCCTTAAACCCTGCYGCTAAGGGGTTTAAGCACCTCTGACAAGAGACAAATAACTGCGATGAGGGCATGCTGTTTGCCAAGAAGCTCTTCGTGGTGTGGCAGCACTGTCCAACTTGGTGCTTGCTTGGTCAGAGCCCYGCTCGAGGTTTTGGATTCTCAAAATCCACTGTGGCCTCGTGTGTGAGGAACGGTRTTTTCACGGTTTCCTGACGGGAAAGACAGAGACGCACGCAAGCACCAGCCGAAAAGGGGAGGATTGACGGTGGGTATTTTGGAAACCAGCCTTCATGCAAACGACGCTGCCTACTTAGAGYGTTTGAAATGTATTTTGTCATTTCATAAAGCAGCCATTGTAGAAACATCTGCGTCAGTCGCTCCGCACACAGGAACAACAATTATAATAATCCCAGCCCAATTGCCTGGAGATACTAGCTGCTCTTAAAAAACAGCCAAAGTGGGTGGAAATTTCAAGGGCTGAAGAAGAATGGGAGCCTGAACGACACTGTAGATTTTTAATCTACAAAGTTTTCTGCAACTAGTTAAATGCAGTATTGTCCCATGATATTTTCTGTGGCTTTGCAGATGGATTTGCATGTGTTTGGGCATGTGAGGGTGTTTTTCTCAATCTTTGCTGTGTGCAGAGCAGATGCAAACCAAGGAGGAAAGTGACTGATTATGGGTCCTGGCCAGAGGCTAGTGAGGTTAGTGGCAGCCTTTCCACTGACCTGGGGTGGCTTTGACTGAGGCTGTAAATACCAAAGGAACCAGTGAAACATGTAATTTTGTATCAAAGCACTATCATGTGCTCTTAAAAATAGAAGAAAAGTAGAGAAGATGTTTCCTCCCCRTCCCCTGCAATCTCTTAGAATTATAATAATCGGAGTTGTCACGTGGAAAGCTCGAGCTCATTGGGAGCAGAAGGATATAGCTAAGAAAGTTATGGATTTAGGCGTGTATATGTGGATTTTCCAGAGCTTGACTCCAGTCCCCCCCTGTTTTTTAAATCTCTGCCTATTAATTCCCAGCGCGGTAATCAGCCTGCGGGTCCACTTCATCCTCTGTTCCACCCCCCCCCGATCCCCATCCTTGGGAAATTCCCCGCGGAGAGCTCCGTGGTGCCTTGCTAGCTGCAAGTCCCAGGGCCCGGATCACCAGCAGCGTGTTCGGAAGCAGCAGGAGGAGTTCGGAAAAGCAGCCTCCGCGGCCCGAAAGGGAACATAGGAGTGGTTTTAGATCATGCTTAGTGGTCCAGCCTTCCCCACTGCTTCCTAGTTTTTTACGTCATGCCCCAACCACGCTGAGATTGCAGAGCAGAGAGGGGGGAGATCATTCAGTGGGGAATCAGCAGAGGAACAGAGAGAAAAATCCCTCTCCAGTCAGGCCTGACTTGTAAGCAGATGCTCCGATCAGGAGCCGGCAATTGGGGCGACATTAACACTGGAAATTGCTTTTCAGCTGGCTGAGCCGAACAGGCCGGAGAAGTCAAGTGAAAGAAACCRAGCCAAGGCGAAGTTAAATTAAAAAATTCCAGAGCGCTGATATCAGAGGGGCTTCGCCTTGCGACCAAGCGACGGATCAGCAGGTGAGGCAAAATCCCGGTTATTTGGCGATGGCTGAATCTTTGGGCCTGCCGGCAGAACGGGCTGCCTTTGAATCGCGCTCCTTAATTCGCCGCCCGTGTGACTCAGCCGGTCACTCTGGCCTGACGCGCTAAGAGCCGCTCTCAGGCGGCGATGGAAAACCCTGGGTCCGGTGCAGGCCCCTCGGTTTGAGGCGGTTTTAGGATTTCGCAAAGGCAACGGTRCTAATCCCTGTCACGCCAAAGTCCTCCGCTGCGAAACTCCAACCCCGACAGCCACGGTGYAACCTCTCCCTCCTCTCCAACGGCCTTGTCTGCCCTTAAAAAGTTCCTGATATATGATCTGGCACTACCAGCAAACACTCCCATTGCAGATACAGCCTGCACACAAAAGAGGCTTTTTATTAGTGTAACTTTTGCCAGTACCCAAAGTCAAATAATCTATGCTGGAAAAAGCACCAACACCCTCTTGTCCCATGGCCTCGTCTCTCTGTAGACCCACGTCCATGTTTTTAGCCAGAATGCCTGGCTAAAAATATATGACTAACTCTCCTTGCCATGCCAGCAAAATATTTAAGACTGATTCRGTTCTTTAGGTGTCCAAAAGTTAATTATCTGAGGTCGTACCTAAACTGTGGGATGCAGGAGCAATCTCCCACTCCTGGGAGCAGGCAGCTACCCTACCTATGCCCCAAACCAGACCAGGATGAGATCCAGGTCTACAGCAGTGCCCTCCTTCCTTCCTAAGCTTTACTTTCTATGGGGAGAAAATTGCAGGAACGAGGCCCCGGATCAGGAGAGTCGAGCTGGGTTTATCTCCTCATGGGACTCGGAGGGGAGGGGAAGGGACGGTATCTCCGTGTGGACATGGCCCAAGCTTAAGCTGGTTGTCCAGGCTCTGCAGACGATGGGGAGAGAGGCACCTCCACAGGACAAGTCACGTCTTCCCCATGTCTCCTAAACCCTTCAAAAGAGAAGATTCGGGGCTAATTTCCTTAAGAGAAAGGAAGTTCTTATCTTGGGTCTCACAGCCATGATCGTCTTTCAGTTACGGCCCCTTTTGCTTTCACTGCGAGACTCTCCAGTGCAGGAGCTGCCTCTGTTTCCCSTTCTCGGGAGGTTTTTGATGGATGAGGTGTTTCAACCTCCCCGGAACCGCACTTCCCCCTTTTTGCAGGGGGAGGGAGACAACAACCTGTCGGGATTCCCATAGGAAAGGGGCTGCGGAAGTGCCTGGTTATCCTGATTTAGAACAATGCAGGCCGTCTTTCTGAACCGCCCGCGCTGGACCTGGAGACGGCAGCCTCCTCTTCCTCCTGCCCTCGGCCGCCACGGGAGCATCGCTCAGTCTTGTAAACAAGCMGTCTTGCTCTGTTCCGGTGGTGGCTGCGTTTTCGGGGCGTCTCGTCTGGATAAGGCATTGACAGCGCCGTAGGATGAAAGGGGACGCGTAAGATGTTGTTGCACGTAATCGCTGCAAAAAGAGGGCAGATTTTCCCATGCTCCTGACACATCCCTTCTATCCTCCCCAGGAAGCAGTGGGACGGGCCTCATCTGCCACAGAAATTAAGCTCTAACGAGAGCATTATCTGCTGCTGGCTGAGCCGAAGCCGGAGGATCAGGGCTCAATCTGCCTTCAAAAGTAAGCGTGCGTTAACGGGGTGTTCTGGCTCGCGCGAGCTGTGCACCCTGCTCCTGGCCACCCGCTCTCCTCGGGGGTGGAGGTGTGTGTCGGAGGAGCCGGCTCTCCCCCCGTCGCGTCACACGAGCAGGGCGARTTTGGGCGGTGATGGGGTGGGGGGGAGAGAGAGGGGTGCTGGAGGCAACGCTTGAAATCCACTTGTGGATTGAAATAATTCGTGAGCTGATGTGGAACAGCTCCATCTGGTGATTCCCACCATAACGATGCTGCAGGTTTCACCGCTGGCTTTTCCAACCCGGCTTCCTCGGGGCACAAGGTTTGCGCGATCGCCGCCGGGGCTCGCGCGTGTGCCCCCGCCGTTCCTCCCCTTGTATCTTTGAACTCCCTAAATGTGTCCTTCACGTTGATTTAATCCCGTTTCGCCTCATGAGGCCTTTTTGCACCACCCTTGGCAACCCCTGCCCCCGCCTGGGGGATTACCTTCCGCAAACATTTGCGGGCTGTTATCACGTCTCCCCCACCTCCTCCTCGCTTAACTCGGACCGTGCATATTTACTCCTAGAATCACCCGTCCCCACCCAAGACGTTCGTCAGCTCTTGTCCTTATCTTGCTCGTAATTTGACGCTCAGGACCAGACAGGATTCTCCCCGCTCCCTGAATCCAGCCGGCCCAGAACCAGAGACAAGGCGGATAAACGTCACCTTTGAGGAGTCTGGATCAGGATTTCTCTCTCAGGTGAGTGGCACTTCCTTGCCAAGCCGAGCAACCCTCTTTTGTGGAGGATGGAATTTTGGAATTGTTTCTCCTGCTGCGTTAGCCGTAATTATTAAATCTCACATGGTCTTGGGYCTCTCTATCTACCCAGACCCCCTCCGTGTTATTTCTGTGGCCCAGCAGTGATTGCGACACCGTTTGATTTAGTACCTCGGAAGCAGGGCAAAGCAGGATTGATTTAGCTGGGTTGCTTTTGCGTTCGATTCTTTCCAGATCTACTGAATCAACTTAGCACCTCCCGAAGACCCCCGCGCCTTCCCCAACTCGACCCCCTCCCCATGGCTTTATCTTATCTGCGCTTTTATCGGCCTCCTGACAGCCGTTCCCGGTGTTTGCAGTCCTTCAGCTGCCCRCACGGCCTTGGCCACGCAAGGGGCCTTCCGAAATCCGCCGCTGCGCCCCTCCCTGGGGACACGCGTGCTGGTGGGTGCTGGGCCTTCAGGCATCCAGACTGCATGCTTAGCCCCCGCCGGGGGCTTGCCGGGGCAGCGCCGTGGTGTCAAGTGCCCCCCCAGCACCTGGGGACCGCAGGGGGCGAGGGGATCGCACCCCCCACGGCGGGTGCGCAGCCTGTCCCCATCCCCGGAGCCCCGTGGCCAGGGAATTCCCCGGGGGCAGATTCCCTCCCCAGGGGCAGATCCCCCCTAGGAGCAGATCACCTCCTGGGGGCAAAGAAGCCCCCCCGGGGCAGATCCACCTCCCATGGGCAGATCCCCCCTAGGAGCAGATCACCTCCTGGGGGCAAAGAAGCCCCCCCAGGGGCAGATCCCATCTCCTTGGGGGCAGATCTTCCCCCTAGGGGCAGATCCCCCCCACCATGGGGCAGGCCCCGCCCCTCCCATTGTGGCCGCCCCCGCCGCCCCGCCGCCGACCCCCCTACAATGGCGGCGGCCATTGGCGGGCCGGGCGGCGCCGGGGGCGGCGGCCATTGGCGC
>NW_020447466.1:56718-88823 GCF_003343035.1 Apteryx rowi | reverse complement strand
CCCCCCCCCCCCGGCCACGTCCAGTGTCTTTTGTGCTAGGAGTCGACGACCTTCTCTCGGATGCCGCCTTCTCCTGCAACGCGGGGGCTCTGCCCCCTCTGGGAGCGTCGCGGAGAAGAGACTTATCTTGGGGGTAAACGCAGTGAAGTTTGGGTGGCCCTCGGACAGCGGTGCCGGAGGGGCGCGGGCGCACCCGCCTCCCTCGCGGAAGGGAAGCCGGGCAGCTCCGTTATGCCCCTGGGCTTGGAGCGAGGCAGCCTGGACAACAAAGCTTCCTCTGATTGTTAGCGAGAGGGGTGGATCTGCGGGAGGTGCCTCCCTCGCCGGGAAGGGCTCCGTGCCCAAGCTCCTGCGCGAAGCCTGTGATAAAGCGGGGGCTCCGTGATGAGCGGGGAGAGGGCCTGAGTTATCCTTTCCCCCTAGGAAAGAAGCCGCAACATGCTCGTGGCGGAGCTGGATGCCCCTCTGCGGGGGCTGCAGCACTCAGCCTTGCCTCCTGCTTTTCTGTCTGGCTTTTGGGAGCTGCGGAGGGAGAGGCTGGGCCCGTCGGCGGCTCTCTGGGCACGTGGAGTGTTGTGGTGGTAGCTGAAGTACAGCTGTCTGCTGCTTGGTCTCTTAACTTGTCCTGTCGCCGTTGTTGCACTTGGCTGCTGCGTGGGGTTGAAAACAGGCTTGTCTTCGCCTTCGCGGGGAGCAAAATACCGAAGCTCGGCACCGCCAGCACCCAGGCACCATGGGAATCCCATACCTGGTGCTCGCGGCTCGAGTCCGAGGTTTCTGTTACCGTGCCGTGCTTTTTTTCCTCCGAGAGGCCGCTCTGGATGTGGGGAGCAGCTGGTGACCGTCACGGGGTTTGGTGGCGGCAGCTCTTGCTCCTGCCTCCCGATGCCCGCAGCGTCGCGGATCCGGGGAGCTTGTCTGCACCGTCCTGCTCTCAGCGCTTTCTGGAGGCAGGTTCTCTTACTTGTTTCACACTGTTWACTCATGCACTTAAGCAGCTTTTTTCTCCCCCCCCTCCCTTTTTTTTTTTTTTTTTCTTTTTAAGCTGCTCTCCTTACACTTGATTGAACTTGGCTGGGCCTCTGTTGCGCACAAACGACTGTCCTTCGCGACGTGCGGCGTTTGCTGGAATTTTGCAGGGAGCCTTCCTGGAAGGGGCGGGAGGACGAGAGGGGCTCGCTCGGTGGAGCGTGCTGGGCGGCTTCGCCGGGCTGCTGCAGCAGGGCGAGCCTCCTCCCTTCCAACTGCGAGGTCAGGCCCGGATCTTGGCGGTTCGGTAGCCCTCRGCGTCCTCCCTTCCCTAAAGATGGGCTAAGAGTCGCAGACGGATGCTCCAGCCCAGACCGCAGTCAAGCGTCCCTGGATTGTCGCTTATTTTCTCTCCCTCCTTCAGCCTCCGACATGGGGATAAGGCTTTGGTCCATTGTATTTGTATTGGGGTGGTTTAGGATGCCCGGAAAAGCGTAGCGTAACTTGGATCGTGCCTGGAAGGCTGTCGAGTCCTCAAAATAGCTTAGCAGTGCCTGTAACCTTAGGGAAGAGTCCTGGCTAAATCTCTTGGTTTCTCTTCCCAATAACCCATCGTAACTGTCTGGCAAGCACAGAGCCTTGCCCAAGACTGTGCTGATACTGTCCCAAGGGATAGACAGACCTCTTGTCCTGGCTTTAAAACCCCTCCGTCTCTGCATCGTTGGCTTTTTTCCTTATTTCTGCCTTGCTAGCAGTGAGGGGCAGAAGCACCAGGCTGGTTTGGGTCCATAAAAGGCAACAGGTGTTGCCTGGATGAGGTGACAAAACCAAACCTGTTGGGTGATTCAGGCGGCTTCGGAGCTCTGCGTGTGACACAGGGCTTGGCCGGCGGAGGAAATTGTCCTCTGGCACGGAGCGCAGGAATGTGTCTCGACACGAGACTGTTGGAAAGGGGCTGGATTTACAGGCTTTAGACCAAAGTCCTGGAGTTGCCCAGGGTGGCCGCAACCTGCTCTTTAGTTTTCTTTTTCACTCTCGTACGGGCCTAAGAGGCTGTTTGGAAGAAATGTTTTTTTTCGGAGCTGGTGTGTTGGGGACTCCCGGCGGCCGGTTGCTAGTTGCTGCTTTGGATCGTGAATCAGTCTGTCTCCTGCTTGTCTTGTGCCTGTTGCTAATCTGCCTTGCTTCCCGCCCAAAACGGAGGCCTGTGCTGCGCTGCCTGCTGCCGCCGTGGGCTCGGCATAGGGGTGCGGGTCCCGGGGTTTCCCTTGCCTGGTGACATGGGGACAGACTGATCGGGGCAGCTGACAAGTGGCTTAATGCACTCCCTCGTGTTTTCGTGTGACCCCAGCGTGTTGAGCGGGGGTTCGGGGCAGCGGCGGGCGCCGCGTGATCCTCCCGGCCGAGCTCGGTACTTCTCCCTGCTCCTCTTCCCCTATAGAGGAAACGGGGTGGAGAGAAGCTTCCCCGCGAGTGTTACCGCTTCCTCCTTGCGGCCCGTATCAAAACCGCGGCGAGCGGAGGGGTGAGACGGGGTGGCTGCTGGGTGTGGGTGGCGGGGGAAATCGGTGAGTAAGCAGCACAAGCCACCCGGCGGTGTGCCAAGACAGATGAAGCCTCGCTAAGGTGCCTATCGTCCCTGCCTTGCTCCGCGTCCCAGCCCGGAGCGGCGAGCGGCGTAGCTCAGGTACCGGCGTGGCCGGGGYGCGCTCCCTGTGCTGAAGGGGCAGCCGCGTGGGTTCGGGCTGACGGAGGTGGGAACGGACCGTCTCGGCCGCTCTGYGGGCTTCCCCGGCCTTTTTTGGGAGCGGCTTTCCTCGGAGGGTGCGAGCAGGCAGTAACGGCGGAGCGGCTCGTGTCGGGGAGCTCGTCCCCATGTCCGTAACCGTGCGCTGCTGTCGCACAGTGATCTGACGCTGTTGAGCTCTGGGCTGTTGTCCGCTGCAAAAATGTGCCAGCAGGGGCTCAAGATCCAGGCTGTGTGGGGTTTTTTTGTTTTCTTTTTCTCCCCAGTGTTTAGCTTTAACAGTGATCCGGTTCGTTGCCCTGCTGCTCGAGCCGAAGGGAGGGCAGGATTTCTCTGGCTGGCTAGGCTGGCCTAAAGTCGTCGTGAAACCGCAGCCCCGGCCTGTCTGCGTGGCAGAAAGCGGCGGCGGCTCTGGGGCTGCAGAAACGCTGKCGGCGCAGGCTGGTAGGGGTCGGGGCATCCTGCCCGGCCTCCGCCGTTTAGCAGAACGGTCTCGGGGGGCTTCTCCAGGCCCCGGAGCGACGGGTTTATTAGCACAAGTCGTGCCCAGCTGGGAGCTGTCTGCGAGCCTTAGGGAGCCGGGGGGGAATAGGCAGCTCCAGAAGCAGCTCCGGTAGCCACTCTGTGCCCTGGCGTGGGGACTGGAGCTGCCCTCCCTGACGGCTTCTCCGGCTGCCAGGCCGTGGCTTACTCGGCCCCGCTGCCAGCCGCATAGCGGGGAGCTGCGCCGGGAGCCGCGGCTTAGCCAGGCCAGGCCTTGGGGAGGGCAGCTGCTAGGGCAGAGGCCTGAGGGGCTGGGCGAGCAGATGGGGGTAAGCGGCAACGCAGCCGTTGAAAACTCCTGCGCCTCCGTGACCCGTACGAGGGCTCAGCCATCCCGCACGGGYGCTGGGTGGGCTGGCTTTGGCCGAGGCTGTTTGCCGGCTTCACGGAGGCGAGGGCGGGCGAGCTGTTAGCGCGGCTCCATCCCGCCCCGACTGCTCCCGCTCCTCTGGGCGTTGGCCCCGCTTAAACCGAACGCTGCTCAAAGTTCACCGGCTTCCTGCTGCCGGCCCGGCTCGAGCGAGCGAAACCTGGAAGCTACGTGTGCTTTACCTGCGCTTGCCGCTTCCTTGAGAGTTGGGAGCGCGGACAGGGATTGCCCAWGTGATCCATGGTGGAGGGGGGAGGAAGCAGGCAGCAAGACGAGTTGCTCTGCTGTTTCGCGCAGCTTTTGCAACTGCAGAAGCACCTCCTCGCTAGGAGAGCGGTTACCGGGGCAAGGGGGATGGGCTCCCTCTCAGGAGCAAAGCGGCCTAGTGCAGGAGTCGGATAGCCTCGGAGCAGATGAATACGGAGAACCGAATCCCACCCTGGCCGGGAGGAGGATGGCGGCTCTCCGGCCTCAGCTGACGCCTTTTCCTCTCTCCCCCGTCTCCCGCGACCTTCTGGATAGCTGCAGCATCTCCCTGCCGCTTCCCCCCCGGTGCTCCCAGCACCTCCCCCGCCGACCCGGGGGGGGGGGGGGGGGGGGGGGGGGGGGGGTGCCGCAGCAGCCAGGCAGCTCGCGCGCGTGGGTTGCCGCGAGTGCGTCGAACCGCAAAGACGAGTTTTTCCGACCCGGGAGGGTGGGTCACCGGTGGTGGTTGCATGTTCCCGGCAAGCCCCTTGCCCAGTGGAGTAACGCATTCTTCTGAGCGTGTCGCTGCCTGCGCGGCTGTTTGCCCTGCCCGCCTCTGCCTTCGGGCGGGCTGACTCGCTTCGAGGTGCGGGCGGGCGATGGGGGGGGGGGGGGCAAATGTCGTCCTTCCTTTGCGCTAACTAGGGCCTGATGAGGCGGAGGGGGCAGCCCGGGGGTGTTTCTGGGAGGAATCCCCTCTGATGTGGGAAGGCCTGCTCTGTAACTCTCCCTCCTCCATGTTATTCCTCCGCTCCGTGCTTTTACCTACAGGAGGGAGCTCCCAGGGGCCTGGAGCTCCCCTCCGAAAGGGCACCGGCAAGCAGGGAGCCTGCGCTCGCTCTCGATCCCTGCCCCGCTTCCCTCTGTCGCGCCGTGAGGGGCGTCAGCTGCGCTTGGCTTCCCGGAGCCGTCCTCGCCCTGTCTCCTCGAGCTTCGGAAACCCCCCAGCGCCGCGTAAGCCCGCGCGTCCCCGGCGGGCAGGGCCGAACGCTTGTGTCCCACGGAGCTGCGTAAGGGGTGGCCGCTGCTTGGTGCTACCTGGGCTGGGTGGTGGCKGCGGCGGGGGGGTGGGTGGTGGCGGCGGTGCCCGTGCCCGGCCTTGCCGGCCCGGTTCCAGGGCGTCTGCGTGCGGAGTGGGAGCGGCGCTTGGCAGGACGTCGTGTTTAGAAACTTTCGGGAAAGGGAAGTCACCATGTCACTTCCCGTCTCACCAGGAAACGCCGGTTTCCTTCCCCTCGGCCTGCGCGGGAGCCTGGGAAGCCGCTCCCTGGTGAGCTGGGGGAAGGGGGCTCCTCCCTCGTGGCCCCTGGGCGGTGGGCGCTGTGCCTCGGCCTGCCACCTGCTTGGGGAGCCTGGGATAACCGGGGCGAGGGGGCCCGGCTTCTCCTGGGCCGCTCCGGCGGGCTTCTCGCCTTAATCGCGGCAATTCCCTCCTTGCCGCTCCCATGCTAAACATGACTTCAGCCCCTGCCTGTTTGCTCAGCGTGGGGAGAGGACGTGCGTGTGACTTGACCGGCTCGAGGATTCGCCCGAGGGATGGGCAGAGGGGAAAGGGCGCCCTGGAATGAGGGAGCCGCTTCCAGAGCATCCTGCTCCGTGCTTGGGCAGGGATGGACGGGGCATTCAGTAACTCTGCCTTCCCTGCATCCTTCGTCGCCAGGGCACCCACCCCAGCGGTTTGATTCCCAGTTAGCCCCGCTGTGCGTCGTGGGCTGCTTGCGCCTGGAGGGAGGTTTCCCTTAATCCTACTGGGAATACTGGCCCTTGGCGGAGGGATGGGGGTTCCCTCTGCCCCCCCCAGAGGCGCCGCCGGAGCGRTTTTGCCCTTGTCCTGCGCCTGAGCTTGGCGAGAGGCAGCTCCTGTGACGCCGTAGCCTCAGAGGCTTAACCGAGAGGGACTTTGCTCCCTCCGCTCCATGAGCACGGCCCTTATCTCCGCAGCGCCGGGGTGATGTTTGCTTTTGCCGCGGGAGAGAGGCGGCTGGATGGGAAAGTTTAGCCTGGCAGCGGGAGGAGGGAGAGGAGACAGGGTGAAGGCCGGGGGCACTGTGGGAGGGAGAGGGGCTGTAGCCTGTGGCGGCCCGCCGGGGGGCTGTCTTGTGTCCACCCTTGCTCATCCCAAGCGTCTGCCGGGCCCGGAGCAGGGCAAGGAGATGGCGAGCTGCCCCACGATCCCGCCGGCTCAACCGCCACCCCTCGGGGTGGGTGGGGGGGCATCGGGTTGGGATGGCGACTGCTCCCCCGCAGCGCCCGGGAGCCGCCCCGGTGAAGCGGGAGGCCGCTGGCCGCCGGAGCGCGGCCTGCCCCGGGAATGCGCTGGCCCCGTTCCCAGAATCCRGCACTTGGTGTTTGTTTGTTGCTGCGCCCCTGAGGTCTGGCGCTACTGTGACAGGAAGCGGGAACGCCGGGAGAGGGGGGGAAAGGAGGGAGGGAGGCCGGCCGGCTGCGGCCGGGCCTGTGAAATCCCTTTGTCCCCCCGGAGCTGCTCAGCTGCAAATTCCCACAGAGCAGAGAGAGCCGCCTTTGTGCTGCTAAAGGGCTCCTGACATGCAAAACTCGGCTGCTCCCCCCTGGAGCGCTCGCTCCCGGCGGGAGCTGCCTCCCCGGGGCCCACGCTGAGCCGGCAGCCCCTTGCGTGCATGCGGCCCCCCCCCGCCTTCGAGCGCCCGGGGAGGACAGCTGCCCTGGAGCCGGATTGCTGACATACCAGCCCGACAGGCCTCTCTCTCTGTGACCGACCCCGCGCTGCTCCTTTCTCCTGCCGGCCCCACTTAGCCCTAACGGCTCCGGTCGGGATGCGGAGGGAAGAGCTTTAGGGATCTCGGCCAAGCAAACGCCTGCCGCGTCCCCCCCGACCGTGGGCCCTGGCGATAGCCTGCCGCGGTTTCCCAACTGCTGGCTACGTCCGGACCTGTCCTTGGGACCTGATCCGTATCGCTGCCATCTCGGGCCCCTGCTCATGCTGGGGAGTGGGGGCCGCGTCTGCTTCCTCCCCTGCTGTCTGGTACGCGGGGGGGCCCCACCCTGCCTCTTATCTCTTCCCTCCTTATCATCCTCCTTTGGCTGCTGGCCCTTTCCCTTATAAGGTGCGGCGTTGTGTCCCTGCTTGCATCCGCGCAGGTAACTCCCTCTCTCTGGAGGGAGCCCTTCCTCCTCTAGGTATGTGGCCTTCATCGCGGTGGGGGCGGAGGGCGAGGTAGACCAGGCTGCGGTCGGTCCCACTGCCGCTCGGACCGGTTGCGCGCGACGGACGGTCGGTGGAGAGCGGCTCTCCTCCCGTTGCGGCCCGAGGCTGGCGCTCCTCGTGGTCCCCCCAGCCCAACTCTTGCCGGGGTCCGGTACTTTGGGCCTGGTTTTTGACGGATCAGGGTGGGGTTGTACCAGCACAGGTAGACACCCAAGGCGGTGTCCAACTTGCCTGTGAGGAGCAGGCCTTTCCCGCACTGGGAGGGCCGCCTGGCCCGGCGCCAGCGTGTCCGAAGTCCATCATGTGTCCTTTCTGCAACTCGCCTTTGAGGAGAGCTACTGGGCTGGGAGGGGTGGTGGTCATGGGGCCAGAGACGGCAACCAAAGTCCCATCAGGACTGAGGGGCGCGAGGAGGGAAGAGAGAGAGATCACCTCGTAGTTGTAGCTGCCTCTCAGTAGGAGATGGTGTCCTCCTCTGATGGGGCTTGGGCAGAGCGGGCCTGGGACCTTGAGCCCACCCCTGGCTTACGCAACCTAGATGTGAGGAGGCCTCTGTCCAGGCAAGTGGGTTCCTCCCAGCTGGGCCGGTCTGTGGTCAGAGCTGTTAGCACGAAGTACGGGCGCGTTGCTGGGGTGGTGGGTGAGAAGTCGGTGTGGTCAAAACTCACCTTCTTTTCCCCCGAACAACTATGGGGGAGCTGTTTCCTGGGAGCTTCTGCATCAGCTCTTCTGGTTTCCCTGCGGCCTTTCTGTGCAGTAGGTAGGGATGGAGGACGTGTCCAAAGGAGACTGCTGTGCTCCTCTAAACCCGACGTGGAAGCACGCGAGATGGGGCTGGGAAAAGCTTGGGCTCTGCCTGTTGCCGTGCTGATTTCTCTGTGCCTTGGCTGGGGTTAGCGCTGCCTCCTCGGGCAGGGTGAGGTTTGAGGATTTATTTGTGCCTGCTTGCGAGCCTGGGCTCTGCACTCAGGGGTGTGGAAAGATGCCAAAGATGTCGGTTCATTTATTTTTCAGCTAATTGGGACTGACCATGGAGCCTGCGGTGAATTAGTGGGGATATGAACCCGGGCAGAGCAAGCAAGTGTAACGCACTGCGAGCGCTCGGACAGTTGCAGGCTTGAATTATTGATGGGCTTTGTGTTTTTACTAAGTGCCCCAGGATATGGAACTAGGAACCTGGAGAATTTGTTGCTTCTCTCCTGAGAGAAGACAGGGGTCTGGTACTGAGAGCTGTTGACGTTCCCTTCTGCAGGGCAGCCGGCCAGCTGGCTTTCCTTCGAGTCCCTCAAATGGATGGGGCAAGGCTAATTACTTGAGTGATTTTGCTGTTTTTCTTCTCTAGTAGATGCTAGGAGTTGTGTTGGAGTGGGAGCAAGTTCTCTCTCTCTCAACCTTCAGCCTGATGGGTCTGTCTGCTCGGCCGGAGACTCCTGCTCTCCTCGTGTCCCCGCAACTTCTCGTCTAGCTGCGTGATCCGAGCCCCAGCGAGGGGCCGTGTCCATCCTGCACTCTTAGCACAGCTGCCGGGAGGCTGGCGGAGACGCGGCTCGTGTCTCACAGCAGCGGGAGGGCTGCGAGCGGCTGTCCTGCYGCGGTGACAAACCTTGCCGCGTGCTTAACAGGTGTCCGGGGAGGGAGGAGGGGGTGACGCGAACAAGCGGGAAAGCGAGGYGGGTGCTGAGACACAGCCGTCAGAGCCGGCGCGACTCCGTTTGCCCTCTCACCAAGTGACGGAGGGCTGTTAGGAGTGCCTGATGCATCAGAGCTCAGCGGGGCCGACGTGGCGGAGGCAGATTCTGGCTTTGGACTGAACTTTGTCCAAAATCCCCTGTGTTGAGGGAGTGGCTTAAATGGAGGCACCCCAGGACCATGAGGTAATAGCCCTCCAAAGGCTTCGGTTGCAGGACTCCCTTCAAGAGTGGGGCTGGACCAGCTCTTGTGAAGACCCAAGCAGAAGGCCGCGTGCTCAAGTCAGCTGGTGGTCTGTACGCTGCGGCAGGTGCTGCCTGTCAAGCCTTCTGCCTGCGTCCTATCTGCATCCTCCCTGGCCAGCAGAGAAACGTTCTTGGCGGGAAGACTTCAAGGCTTGAACTTCCACCCTCCAGCAGAGGAGGGTGCAGTGGGAACTTTAGATGGGCTACAGTCGTGGTCCAGCCCTGGAAGTTGTTTTTCCAGGCAAGGGATTCAGCTTGGAGGAAGGTAACGCCCTGAGACGCAGAGGAAGGGGGTCTAGGAGGAATGCCCTATGCTAAAGCTGCTTCCAGGGGAAGCTTGGTCAGGGTGAAAAGTGTTTTTTTGGCTATTAATGACCCTTTAGCCTACCCAGGGAGGCTTTTGTGGATATCGTGGTGGCCCTGTGCGGGCAAATCTGCTCATGGCCTACCTCCATAAAAGCAAAGGAGAGTCCTCCAAAGACATCGTGCCTTGGACATCTCTTGTAGACATGCTTGAGCACAGAAACCTCTGGGCTCAGCACAGGGGTATCCTGATGCAAGGAGGTTGGGAGATGAGATAAGGCCAGATGAATCGGATAGAAGGTTTTCCAGATGGTTGTGTTGGTCACTGGGGTCCCCCCCTTATTGATAGCAACAGGGGAAATGCTCGGACGCTCTTCCTGCCTGGGGGGAGAAGCTGCTCTTGGGCGTGTTTGTCTCTAGGCTTTTTGTTTTGCCCCGAACCAAGCCAGCGGGAATATTTTTGGCTTGCTGGGGTTTTTAAGTAACGGGTGTGTCAGCAAGTGCCTCTGTCATGATGAAAAGGCTTTCTTGCAGCCGTCCTCGAAGATGGTCAGGGTCTGGCTCTGGAAAAATGCTCTGTAGTTGCATCTTCAGAGGCTGAGGAAGGAGGTGGGGGTAGGGGACGGGCGCAAAGTGATCCTTGGAATTTCCCCTTCTGCCTCGCGGGATCCAGCTTACTTGGCTTGGAGCTGTCGCAAGTGGCTTGTTGGTTAGTGTGATCAGACCACGTAGCTGGAGCTCTCCTCTCTCCCTCTGCTTCTTCCATTGAAGATGACCAACGGCTTGAGCTGGCATCAGGAGGTGGTGAGGGCCTCTGCTACATGCAGGTCTTGAAATGCTGGTGTGTGTGCCTGGAGGGGACAGGCCGGGGGGGGGGATTTGGGGCAGATCCTGCGCAGCTGGGAGGGCGTAAGGCGGAGGTGGCTGTTTGGGGTTTGTGTGCGAGCCAGCTGCCTGCGATTGCGCTGGCGTGTGCCTGCGGGCAGAGTTGGGGACAGCTCTTGCTAACCTCCCTGGACCTGGCGCTGCCTCATAGTAATTAGCTTTAATCCTGGATCGATGAAGACTAGATGGCTGGAACGAGAACGGAGGGAGGTGGCGCGTCCTCACGGCAGAAGCCCTGAGCTAGAAGAGCCCCCTCAGACTGTCGGCACCCTCTGGCCTTGCTGCGCTCTGTGCTGGCACCTCCTGCCTGCAACGACAGGGCCGTGCCGGGCACACGGGGTAGGCTCCAGAGCGCTCACGGGGTCAGCCATGCTGCTTAACGTGGGTAACGGCCTGATCCTGTGGAGAGGGAGCCTCAGGTGGCCGAGGAAAGGCTCTGGAGCAATCCCTTGGCGTTGATGGGTCTGCAGAGCCGTGAGCTGAAAGCTTTTTGGCTGGCTCCCCTCCCAGAGGCTTTCTGCTCTCCCCTGAGGACCAGAAGGAGAAGGGGGACTTGTGTAGGTCCCTGCATGTCCCCCTGCCTGGGCTGGAGGGACATTTGTGACTCCAGCGGTCCAGGGAGAGGTAGCGGGGGAGGGACTGGTCCCATTCCTTCCCTCCGCTGCTGCGTGTTTACTCCCCATGGAAAGGACGGGAAGGAAACAGCCTCATGGCTGCTCCGGCCCCTTATCTGGGGCCCTCAACGGCCCTGTGAGTCTCATTGTTAGCGTCCGCGGTCTCCAGGCCGTGTTCCCAGGGCATGCGCGGAGGTGGGGACCCAGGGCTTGGGGAGGTGTCGCTGGCTGCCCCGGGGCCTGCCTGGCAGCCACGCGGGGCCGGAGGAATCTGCTGCCCTTGCCGCCTCTCTTCTGCGTGCCTTCCTGCGGAGGCGAGCCCTGCCGGCCCCTGCTCGCCGCTTAGCGTCGAGGCCGCTTGTGTGCCAACGAGACCGTTCACGAGCTCCGGGAGAGCTGAGATGCGAAGCCATGTCGGATTGGAGCCAGTCTGCTGGTGGTGTGTCCTCACACCCCCCCCCCCAAAAAGCTGCCTCTTCCACGCGGAGAGCTAGAGGTGGTCGAGGAGAGGCTGGGGAGCCGTTGGGTGGAGAGGCAGCGTAGCTGTGCGGGCAGTGGTGTCGCAGGTAGGGGATTCCTTCTGTGTGCAGTGGTGCTTCTGAAGGGCTGGGCGAAATACTGCTCTGGAAACGAATCAGAACGAGCCAATATGGCTTCTGGCTGGGGTTTCGGCCACCTCCGTAGAGGGTCTGGATGGTAGGACCCTCCTGACCTGCTGGAGGAGCCTGGATCTTGAGATATGGCAAGGAGTTCTGCCCCCTCTAGGGGAGAGGGACCAGGTTGGCTGTCCATCTGGGCAGTCTGCCCCCGGCACCTTGCTGGCTGGAGCTCCTGGGTGTGAGGGTGCTTCCAGCAAAGTCTCTGGGGTCGGGACCTGCAGACCTGCTCCCGTGTCGGTGTGGGCTGATGTTGAGCTTCAGCGAGTCCCTGAAGGCTGAGGAGCTGCAACCTTGCTCTGCTGGGTGGATGCCTATCAAAGGTGGGGAGCGTTTGACTCAAAGGTGAGAGTCTGGATGTGTCAGCACTCTCGGGGTGGCACCGAACCTCTCCTGCGGAGAGAGGATCTCTGGGAGTCTGTGAGGCAGGTGAGAACTTGGAGCAGCGAGGGTCAGAGCTGACCTCGCATTTCCATACAAGGCTCGGGGAGACCGAAGAAGCCTTAAGGCGCAACCCGTTGCGAGGTGGGAGGGATGGGAAGCTGCGTGCCTGAGCCAGGAGCCAGGTCCGGGAGCCTCCGAAAGCCTGCATGGGCTCCTGAGCCAAGAGGTGGTGGGCCATCATCCCTTGTGGGGTGGGGACCGGCCCGTGATCATCCCAACCCGCATGAACTGGGGCAGGGCACTGGGAGCCGGAGCAAACCGGAGCAGGTGCGCAATGCCGTGGCCTCATCTCTGCTGGGCCCGGCATGGGCACGAGTAGAACTGGGTTTTTTTTTAACTGGTGAAGGCAGATTACAGGGTGGAGGCGACCAGATGTTCACGTGTGCTGCAGGCCACCTCCGAAGCAAATGGAAAAAGTAAAACCACCCCGCTCTGCTGGAGTGGGTGCCACGGTGCCCGATAAAAGCCGAGGCGGAGCGGTGGGGTGCTGCGTGCGCCCGGGGGAAGCCTTGGGAGCCCTGGAGCCGCAGATGGGAGCGGGCACGCTGGGAGGGAAGGGTTTGCTTAGGGGTTCGTTTGGGAAATAAAGGAAAATATCTGCTCCGAGTTCCTCTGAGCTAGTGTCTGCTGTGGGCTGGGACTGAAGGGCCACGGGAAGAGCAGGGCTGCCGGGGAGCGTGGATCCACTGGAGATGGACGGGGCAGGGCTCTGGAAGGGCAATGCCGCGCGCCGTCCCAGCACCGGTCCGAGGTCGCCRTTACAGCCACCGCTGGGGAAACGGGCAGAGCCGATGCTGCGCCGGAGACCGTGGGAAAGCAGCTTCTGCGGCGGCTGCCTGGCTCGGACGAGTTGCCGCATGCCTGCCGTGACTGCATGAGTTTGGGAAAACCTCTCGCGGGCTTGCTGGGACTCAGCCGGGCTGCGCGGGGGGCGGAGGGCTGAGCCCACCCCACCCCTCTGCTCCTGGGCTGTTTAAGCCGCCGGCGGGGAGTTGGGGGGCTGCCACGGGGATGCCGTGCCGCGTCTACAACCGCGCCGGCCCTCTCTGGACGATGCCTTGCCCCTCGGAGGGGTGGAAGAACTGGCTGCGGAGATGAGCCCCTTCCCCAAACCTCGGTGTGCCCTTCCCTACCTTCTGTTTTAAATTCGCTCGCGTGGTTTTTGACCCCACTTTCCTGCTGTCTCTGCAGCTCTCTTCCCTCCTGCTTCCTCCCTGTGGTGGCTGGGCTGTTTCTCCCATGACTCTCTGCGCCTAGACCTGGCTGCCCTGTGCCTTTGCCAATCAAACCCGAACCTCCTCCTCTGACAGGTCTGTATGGAACCAAATTGCCTTTCTCTGTCAAAATGTTGATTGTGGTGCTCTCGTTTGCTGTTTTCTTTTGGGAGGGGATGTCTGAGAGGTCCAGGCCACTGCCTGCCCCTAGACTGGTGGGCCAGAGACCTCCTGGGAAGGCTGCAGCGTTGTGGGAGCCCTGGCAAGGACCTGGAGGGTGGTGGGTTTTGAGAGGTGGCAAAGGGGCTTGTGGGGTCCCCTTTAGGGGGATCCTGTCCCACTTTCTACCCTCTCCTAGGTAGGAGGGAGCCGTGGAGCCTGGCAAACTGAAGCTGGGGCTGTCCCACCACCACTTCACATTACACCTTGCTCCCCTCACACTGGGGAGGAGGGAGCGGGATAAATAACACGACCATCTCCCTCTGTCCCTCCCCAAAGGAGATGGTGGGATTTGGGTTAGCACTCGTTCTGCGAGACAATGTCCCATGTTGTGCCCCGCTAGCGGCTCTGTGGGGCCCTTTCTGTGTAGGAGAAGGCTTCCCACAGCCTGATGGAGGCTCTTAGGAGGAAGGTGGGCTCCTCAGTACATAACAGTTCTCCTGAACCTGGCTCGACCCCATATCTTCGGTGTGGGGGAGTGCAGGACCTTCTGCTGCCAAAATGCTGCTTCTCCAAGCTTAGATGCCAGTGGGGGCCATTTGAGCCATGCCTGGAGCTGTGCTGCTCCAGGACCCCCTTCCCACGTTTCCGGTGGGTGGAAGTGGATGTTATTGGCATAAGAATATTATTTTTTCCCCTTGTTCTGAGAATCTGTCTTAATGAAATCTATCTCTTTGACTTCTCGTCTCTCCTCCTTTCTTCTCCTGAAATCATGCGCAGTGAAGAGAGCGGCTCCCCCCTTCTGGGTTATTTTTCTTCCCCTCACCCTGACACCAAGGCACCTTCACTTGTGCCTCCCTGCGCCCTCCGCCCCCGCCCTGCCCACCCCGGGCACCCGTCACCCATGGACGACTCAGAAGTGGAGTCGACCGCCAGCATCCTTGCCTCTGTCAAGGAGCAGGAGGCGCAGTTCGAGAAGCTGACCCGGGCGCTCGAGGAGGAACGGCGCCATGTCTCTGCTCAGCTGGAACGAGTCCGGGTCTCCCCCCAGGATGCCAGCCCGGGTTTGGCCAACGGCACGCTCACCCGGCGGCACCAGGTAAAAAGCCCCTTTGGCAGAGGCGGGTGCGGCGGCTCCCGGAGCCCCCATCCGTGCTGATCCTGCCTCAGTGGGGGCAGCCCTGGGCCGGGCTCCTTTCCTTCAGCCCTCCTAGGATGTTTGATATGGAGGAAGTCTAGGTTGGTCTTGTAATGGTGACAGTGCTGTACGTGTGTTGGAGCTGAAGGCGATTTGGGGATGTGCAGATCTACCTGGCAGCCAGAGTCTTTCGGGGGGGGGGGGGGGGGGGGGGGGGGGGGGGGGGGGGGGGGGGGGGGGGGAGAGAGATTTGTGAGCGCTTCAGGCTGTCTGTATTTGGTACCTGGGCATCTTCTCTCCCCCACCGTGCTCGGCTGCTTGGAAGGTGGCCAAAACGCAGGGGCTGGTGTCTGGTTGTGGGGATGCATCCGTCTCCCTCTCGTGCGACAACGGCGAGTCCCTGGAGTCTCTGTTTATCCCCCAAACAGCCAGACCGGGTTTGGGAGAGACCTCTTTATAGGAGGGGGTGCTCGGAGGGCTGGTGTGCAGTGCCGGGCGGAAGGTGGTTACCTCTCTGGCCGTGAAACGTGGTGCTGCTAGGAGAGATGTGCGGGGTCAGGCAGGGAAGGAAAAGGTGAGCGCAGGGGGGAGCACGAGCAGGTCAAACTAGTGCTCTGCGATCGGCTGCTGAGCATCCACCCTGTTCCCTCAGCCCTTGGGGCTATCCTGGTAATGTCTCCTCTAGGATATGACTTGCGGTTCCCGCGTTGGGAGATGCGGAAGGTCTCCAGGGCAGCGTTGGGGACTGCTCTTGGCCTGTCTGTCGGGAGACTGGGTGCCTGTGCGAGCTGGATGTAGGTGCTGTGGGAGAGCCGGGGTGGGTTGAGCTGTATGTCCTTCGATGTTTCGCCAGGCTGGACTGGGCAGTGGTTTGCTGTGCGTTGCACGCCCTTCTGGGGAGCTTGCCCCAAGATGTGGGGCGTGTGCTGGTAGGATGCTGGAGGTGGCCTGCCCGAAGGCCTAGGGCTAACGGGAGAGGGAGGATATACGGGATCTTGGCAGGACGAGGAGCGGCAGTCCGGTAACGGGCCTGCCGCCGTGATGTGCGTTTCAGAACGGCCGTTTCTTGAGCGATGCTGACCTGGAGAGGCAGAAGTTCCCAGATCTGAAACTCAACGGGCGGCAGGTAAGGGGAGCCGAGCCCTCTGGCTGTGGGCAGCCTGCCTGCTGCGGGAGGAAGGTCCTGGGCGGGGGGTGCTTGGGGCAGGGCTGGCAGTGCCTCAACCCTAGTCTGGAGAGGGAGACTACTTGTACGCCCGAGTGTGGCCACCCTGGCCTAGAAAGGTTGGGGTGGGGGTAAGTTGGTGTCGTCCTTCATGAGCAGGGGCAGCGAGGCTCCCTGGTGGGCAGGAGAGCTCCTCCTCTTGGCCGGCTGACCCCAGGGATGTCCGTGCTGGTGGTGGAGACTGACTGCCCACCCCCTGCTCCCCCAGGACCACAGCCACCTCTTGTACAGCACCATCCCCAGAATGCAGGACCCGGGCCAGATCGTGGAGGAGACGTACACCATGGAGGAGGACCCGGAAGGGGCCATGTCGGTCGTGTCCGTGGAGACGTCGGACGACGGGACGACCCGGCGCACAGAGACCACGGTACGAGCCCGGGGCGGGACACGGATGGGATGGGCTCTGGCTGGGGCGTTATGGCGGTGACGGCTGCCGGCTCGTTGTGCCGTGAGCTGAAAGGGGGTGTGAAACCACAGCAAGGTGCAGGGCTGGAGGTGGAATCTGGGGACACAGGTGTGGTTGGGGACAGGACTCCCTGATTGAAGCGTGCCCAATGTCCATCCCTCCAGGTGAAGAAAGTGGTGAAGACTGTGACCACCCGGACAGTCCAGCAGGTCCCCGTGGGACCCGACGGGTTACCCTTGGAAACCTCCCCCGTCACCAGCAACTACGTCCAGACCATGGACAGGAACTTCCGCAAGAACGGCAACGGGGGCCCTGGCGGCTACCTGAGCCAGCCAGGCACGGCCACCCTCCCTCGCAACTACCATTACCCCGATGGCTACGGCCGCCCCTACGAGGACGGCTACCCGGGCAGCGATCACAACTACGGCAGCCTGTCCCGGGTCACCCGCATCGACGAGCGCTACCGCCCTTCCATGGACACCTACCGGGCCCCCAGCCGCCAGGACGTCTACGGCCCCCAGCCTCAAGTGCGCGTTGGGGGCAGCAACATGGACCTCAACCACTTCCACCCTGAGCCGTACGGCCTGGAGGACGACCAGCGCAGCGTGGGCTTCGAAGATGTGGACTACGGGCTTATGTCCGACTATGGCACGGCCAGGCGGGCAGGGACTCCATCTGACCCCCGGCGTCGGCTCAGGTATTGGGGGACCAGGCGTGTGGTGGTGGGCTTGGGGAACGCTAGCAGGGGATCCCTACAACTCCATCCTCCTCAGAAGAAGGAGGCAGTACAGTGAGCTGAGTCACCTGTGGCTCGTGCAGGAGAAAACTTGCATCCGCCCCTAATTGTGCGTTTAATTGGTGGTTAAAAACTTGCTGCTAATTGAGCTGGTCGTCCTGCAGCGAGGAGTTCCACGGGGCGGTTGGACGTAGCTCCGGGCCCTTCCCTCTTCTGCGCTACCTGTTCTGCCAGCGGGGTGGCAGGCTCCCGAGGGAGATGGCCGCTCTGCGGCCGGGTGGGATCGGGCACCGCGCAAATCCCTCCTGCGTCTCGTTTATCCTGCTGGGAACAGGCTGTGCGACGCGGCCCCGCGTCGGGAGCGGCGGTAGCCTCGCGATTGCAGCCCCTACGCGGTAGGGAGCACCGGGCAGCCCTGGAAGAGCCTTTGTGCTGAGCTGAGGGCTGGGGCGAGCGAGGCTTAGCCCCGCGGCGCCCCGGGCAGTGTTGTTGCAAGGGCGGTAGAAGCCGCTCGACCTGTTTGGCGGTGAGCAGCTTCTCCCCCTCGTTTCGGCTGTGGGTGATCGGCTCAGCGGCTCCTCCGGCTTGGCTGCCGGAGTGGCCGCCCTGCCAGCCTGCGGCTGCCCAAGGGTGCCAAAGGAGGGTCTTGGTGGTCCTTTCGCTGCCCCTTTGGAGATGCTGGCAGGTGGCCTGAGACGTCACGTGCCCCAGGCCGTGACTGCTGGGCTCCAGTGTCCTGTAGCAGCAGCAACCCTTGCACAAACGAGCGCTGATGATGATTTAAGCCCCCCAGCTTGCTCCGCTCACTGCCTGTGCGGTGGGGTGAGGTTTGGGGAGAGGCTGCAGCTGGATGGTGGGGTGGTAGGAGCGCAGCCAGGGACCAGGCCTAAACTGCAGAGATGGGCAGGGGGCCGTGTCGGAGAGCTGAGAGGGACGTGCGTCTCCCGAGAGCGCCGGGGAGGGCAGGAGAGGCTGGTCATGGGCTCCCTGATCTCCTGGGGCGTAAAGCAGCGGCAGGAGGGAGAGACCCTAGGGAAAGGAGGCTCTTGCCAGCGCCTGCCGGAGAGCTGCCCGTCTCCAGACGCGTACTGTAAATCCACAGTAGCTCTTGGCTGCTGCGGTAGCTTGAGGAGGAGCTTTGTCCGCCCTTTTGGCTGGTGCCAGCACAAGCGTTTCTGTTGCTGTGTTGAACCAGTCCGGGCGGTTTTTCACTCGGATTGATTCCCCGACCCGCCTTGCCTCAGGAAGCTCGGTGTCGGCTGGAGGAGAGAGGGCAAGGCAGCTGCCCCTGCCGCCTGCGCTGAGTCAAACGGCTCTGAAAAGCCAGCGTTAGCAGTTTTGAGCACGTGGCCTTTCACAGCTGGTCCCTCCACGAGCAACTTGGCCGGAAGGGGTTAAGCAGGCGTGCCTGGTTTAGGGCCGCTTTGCTCCGGCCTCGGCCTGTGGAGGGGGAGTGAATGCCAGAAAAGCAGGAGTCCAGCCAAGGCAGAAGGGCTCCGGCTTGCAAACCCTCCCCGGCTTCGCGTCCTGTCCAGCGTGCGGAGGCAGGAGCCCTCCTCCCTGGGTAGCCTGGTCTGAACGGCTCCGCTGTCGAGACCCCGAGGTCTCGCTGCTGGGCCGAGTGGCAGCTGTTTTCCTTCTGTCCCTCCAGGCCTTGAAGGAAAGGAGTTAGATGAGCTGGAGGTGGAGCTGGGAGTAGGGGAGAGCCGTAGCCATGCGAGGGGAGGGCGCTTGGGATCCTTGGAGACTCTGGATGCGTTTGAGGGAGAAGGGGCCACCTCTGTGCCCAACCTGACAGCCAGGGTGGAGCCCTGGTGGAGCCCGTCACCTTGTCCTGCAGGGACGCTGCCGAACACGGGAGAGTTGGGGCTCGGAGTGACCCTTCTCCTGCAGCCCCGCGGCCCGGCTCTCCCTCCCCACGCGGGCCGATAATGATCGCAGCAATCTGTGGAATCCAGGCGCTGTTGAGCTTGGCTTGGCCCCTGCCTTCTCAGTTACCATCCTTGCTCAGCCGCCGGGTTTGGAGGACCGGGAACAGGCGAGATCAGCAGCCCCCCTGCCTCCGAGATGTTTGTCTTGAGCAGCGGCCTGGCCATTAATGACTTCCTTCAGGGAGGCAGCTTGCCAGGCGCACGGGAGACGGAAAGAGCACGTTGAGCCGAGAGGCGCAGCACATGCTGGCCACGAGCGCGCGGGTCCCTCTCGGGTGGCTCTTCTCGGAGCCCCCCTGCCTGCCCGGGAGGTAGAAGGGAGCTCCAGCCACAGCGGAGGACGTGCTTCACCCCCCACCGCTACCCCCATCTGCTCTTGGGTGAGACCACGAAGGGGGTCTGGCACTGACCCCCCTCTGCTGTTGGGCAGGCACTCCCCTTCGGGGTGCTCGAGCCTCGGCCGACCTCGATCGTGAGCCAGACAAGTATCGGGGTGGCTTGTTTGCGGCGCCGGCGGTCACGAGCTGTGCCTGGCTCCTGGAGGTCTGTAGCAGGGGTGGTTGGCGTAGGGAGCAGAACCTGCCCCTTATTGCAGCTTACCCCACCCGCTCGGTGGTGGGGAGTTTCCTACACCTGATCTTGGAGCTACAAGGGTGAATCCGAAGGCGGCTGAGCAGTCCCCTGGGCAGACGGGAGCCAGAGGATGCTACCTCGCCTTGGACCCCTGCAGAGCTTAGCAACAGCACCCTGGTGTAGCAGATCCGACTGCAGCCATCGGGCCCCTCCGTTTAAGAGCAGAGTCTCCTCCCATCCCCCTTCCATTGGAAAGTGCTGAATTCCTCCCTCTGGATGGGGGAGAGATTATATTTAACAGGCAGGTTTACTAGTGATGACAAAAACGAGGCAAGAAGCAGGGCTTCCAAGCGCGTATGTGTGTGTGTCGGGGGGCACCAGGGATGTCTCCTGTTGCCTGGATAAGCCTGTCCCCTGTGCAGTAATGCGGCCCCAATAAACTGGTCCTCTGCAGGCAACAAATTTCGGAGCCTCGTCCCGAGGGAAGTCTTTGCTTTAGATGTGCCGAGGCAGATGCCCTGAAATACTTCGGGCAGTTTGGTTAGGCAGCAGCTTGTGTGTCCTGGACCACTGTGGGGCAGCTCAGATGTCTGGGTACAGTGTTGGGTACAGGCCAGACAGCGCAGCAAAGAACTGGATGGCCTGAAACCAGACTCTGCTCTCTTGCTGTACCCACTTAATGATGGTGTAACAGGCTGGCTTGCACGAAGCTCTTAGGCTGACCAAAGCCTTGGGGAATTCTTGAGTTACTTGTCCTGGCTCCTTGGCGCGGTATAAACTTGCCCTCTAGTGGCCATGAGCCCAAATATTTCTTCTTGCCTGTACATGGGCTGGTTGGGTCATGCCTCCGTAGAGCTTCTGCGGAGACTAGGATTGTGCGTCTGACCCAAAGCCAAATCCAGCAGGGTGGGAAGGGAGCAGAATTGCTGCCAGGGCTGCCTCCTCCCGCTGAGTCTCCTGCTTCCTGAGCTGTCCTGGGGCTGCTTCACAGGGAGGCTCCTGCAGGGAAGGAGGTGGCAGCTCTAGACTCCAGCTGGGGCCTGCGTTCCTGTGCAGCTGCAAGGGGAGCAGGAAGGTGCCACAAGATTGCTCTGCAGCCTGCCTCCGTCCCATCTTCCGATGGGTCGAGGGTGGGGGCACAGCATCCCGCAAGTCTAGGGCTCATGCTGACGCTAGCTGTCCCCTCTCCTAGGAGTTATGAAGACATGTTGGTGGACGAAGTGGCCCCTGACCGGTACTACTGGGCCCCCTTGGCTCAGCACGAGCGGGGCAGCTTGGCTAGCCTGGACAGCCTGCGTAAGGGAGCCCCGGCCCCGGGCAGCTGGCGCCAGCCGGAGCTGCCGGAGGTAATAGCCATGCTGAATTTCCGGCTGGACGCCGTCAAGTCCAACGCGGCCGCCTACCTGCAGCACCTCTGCTATCGCAACGACAAGGTGAAGACGGAGGTGCGCAAGCTGAAGGGCATTCCCGTGCTGGTGGGTTTGCTGGACCACCCCAAGAAGGAGGTGCATTATGGGGCCTGTGGGGCCCTCAAGAACATCTCCTTTGGCAAGGACCAAGACAACAAGATTGCCATCAAGAACTGCGATGGGGTACCTGCCCTGGTGCGCCTGTTGCGAAAGGCCCATGACATGGACCTCACGGAGGTTATCACAGGTAACTGCTCCAGGGAGGAAAGGAGGGACTGATCCTTTGGGTGAGGGGTGCACAGTGCAGGTCTTGTGTCCTCGTGGTCTGACCAAGCGCCTCCCTTGTGTGGCATTGTAGGAACGCTGTGGAATCTGTCCTCGCACGACTCCATCAAGATGGCCATCGTGGATCATGCACTGCACGCCCTGACTGACGAGGTTGTCATTCCCCGCTCAGGCTGGGAGCGGGAACCCAATGAGGACTCAAAACCCCGCCATATCGAGTGGGAATCGGTGCTCACTAACACCGCTGGCTGCCTTAGGTACAGGAGGGGGCTGGATCTCAGCCGAGAGCTGGTGTGGGTTGGGGCTGCTGTAATGCCCCTTTCTGGAGTGGGAGGTGGCTGCTTCTGGTAGCCTTGTGGGACCACCTTGCTGTTGTCTGTGGAGGAGCTGCTCCTCTAGGATGGCTAGTGGTGACAATCCTTGATGAAGGAGAAGTTTCCCTCTGGGGAGGAGCCAGAGGAGTTTTCCTCTGGTTGGAGCTCTGCCGGGTGGGGGCTGTTTCTTTCTGGCCCCCAGCGGCCTCACCCATGGCGGGTGTCTCCTGCCTGCCAGGAACGTGAGTTCGGAGCGGAGCGAGGCCCGTCGGAAGCTGCGGGAATGTGACGGGCTGGTGGATGCCCTGATCTACATCGTCCAGTCTGAGATTGGCCAGAAGGACTCGGACAGCAAGGTACCGTGGTAGGGGGTGGTGAATGGAGTGGGACCAGGGCCCGTAGCGCTCTGCCCTTGTCAGCCAACCCCAGTAGCGCTCTGCTGTTGGTGGTGACTGCCGATGGGCTTCTCTCAAGAAGGGCGGAGAACGGCGGGGGGAGTCTAGGACTTCACCTAGGAGGAATTTGAGGTGACAGGGCTAGGTGGAAAACCCAAGTCAAGCTCACATCTTTCTCTAACCCTCTTGGGAAGAGAGAAGCTCTGTAGGGAGAGACCCAGGTGTTTGACCTGGATGAGTCCAGCTGTCAGTCTGCAGTTGGCAATAGGAATACTTGTCTCTCCAATGTGAGTGTAACGATCCTCTTTTTCCCACACTGGTATCCCCTGGCTCACGGCTCCCTAATCTGTCTTGACCCACTGTTGACTTGAATCTTCCCTAGATCTTTTCTTGGACCACTTCTGCTTCTGGCAGAGAGATTTTTGGTCCAGCAGGGTATGAACTTAAATCGGCAGGACTGGCCGTGCCTGCCTTGGGATGGGGTCTGCTTCAGATCCATCTGAGATGGAGCTGCCTGGCCCCAGTTCAGCTCCACTTGGTCTAGCTCTGGCTTGTAGGCTGTGGTCAAGATGTGGCCCTCAGCCAGGCAGATGCGGGCTGAGCACGTGCTGCTCTGAGCCAAACTCTCTGGCTCTCTCTAGCTGGTGGAGAACTGTGTGTGCCTGCTGAGAAACTTGTCCTACCAAGTCCATCGTGAGATCCCCCACGCTGAGCGCTACCAGGAGACACCCTTGGCCCCTGCCAACAACACCGGGCCCCATGCTGCCAGCTGCTTTGGTGCCAAGAAGGGCAAAGGTTCGTTGGATGGTGGCAGCATGGAGGGAGGTGGGATAAGGACAGATCTACTTCAGTAGGGCTTGAGGGTGGTGTGGGGTCTCTACGTTCCTACTCTGGCATCTCTTGTGTGAAGGCTAAATTGCAGCTTTCTCTGGAGACACAGTGATTTGTGCCTCCCCTGGCTTTGGGAGTTACTGCTTGCCTTGTCCAAAGCATTTGACACAAGCTAATGGTCTCCTGGTGGGTTTCTGTGGTGGTGGGATGGTGATGGCTGGATCTCCACTAACTCCACACCTTTCCCCTCTCTCCTGTGTTGTCCCTTCCCTTTGCTTTCTTGCCAAATGATCTGCCCCATGATGCTGTCGGCACTTCTCTCCTCCTGCCTCCCCTCTCTCCTGTCCTTCTCTCCGCTTCGCCAATAGACGAATGGTTCTCCAGAGGTGAGTGCGCTCTTGGTTTTAATTTTTCTGTGGTTTGATTGGGTGCTTTTTCTAGCTCTCCGTTCCACCCCAGCTGGGCGTGTGCTGCCTGCACCATGGTTAATGCCCTTGTTGTCCTATCCTGGGACGTGCTGGTAGCTTAGCTTCACCTTGCTTCTGGGCTTGCTCCTGTAGCAGGTGGCAATAAGCTGTTGGGCTCGGATGGGTGGGAAGAGGTGTCTTACGCCTCTGTGCTTGCTCTTTGAAGGTAAAAAACCCCCTGAAGACCTTGGTGCTGATACAGTGGATTTCCCTAAAAGAACAACTCCAGCCAAAGGTACGTTCCTTAGTGCAGTTGTGCAGGGTTCAGGTGCACAGGCCTCCTTCACCCCAAGCAGTCCTGGAGAGGGGCTGGGTTGACTTCCCACTAAAGTGAGCCTCTCAAATGGATGGAAGTTTGGCTCGGAAGTGGTGTTTTTGGTTGCCCAATTTTGTGTTAAAACAATAGCTCTGCCACAGACAGCTTTGAAGCTGGATCCTGCCGAAAGAGGCCTCTTGTGTTTGGCAGAGGTCAGTGCTGCCTGAAGATGTGAGTGCTAGGGCTGCTGAGGGAGCTGTTGCCTTGGGGACTGAGGAACAGCATGGAGACGCAGCCTTGGGAAGGGTAGTCCTCTGCCATGTCGCAGACTTCTCAGTGTGACTTATTCCCTGGCCTGCTCTTCTCTTCTGGTCCTGAAAGACTTTAAAACCAAAAAGCACTGCTTAGAACAGCGCTCTCCAACACAAATGTGAGGCAGGATCATTCTGAGAAGCCTTCAGGAACAAACTTCTAACTTCTGAGGGCTGCAGATCCTTCTCCGCTGGCTGAGCAGTGGCTGAACTCGAGCCTAGGGCTTGAGTTCAGCTCCTCGCTTTGCCCCAAAACACCCTGTGCTTCCTGGGAGGACCGTAGAGCCTCTAAGGAGTACAAAGAGTTGACCTGCGCTGGAAGAATCGCAGGGAAGCTGAGGACAGGCCTGACCTTGTGAACAACTTGAATATGCAGCTGCACCCCCACCAGGCTGACCCGAGGTGTGGCTGGTGAGACTCCAGTCTTGTAGTGTGGCAAGTGTGCCATCAGACGCTCGCAGCTGCTTCCCACTGCGGGGAAGGAATCTGCATCCATCTCCGTGGGGAAACTGGAGGAGCCACCTGTTAGGATGGATGCAAAACTCCTAGCGCAGGATGGAAAATCTGGCCTCACAACTGCAAATTTTGATCCCATCCCTGCCTGGCCACTGGGCAGTGGCTGTAGATTAGAGAAGGGGAGAAGCAAGCCAAACGCTGTTTTAGAAGCCACTTCTCAGCCAGTATTTTTGTGGAAAAGAGTTGATGCTTGGAGGCTTCATTCCTGTCTACCTGCTAGGGGAGCAGGGAGCTTGGTACTGCAGAGACCTGGTGCCCTCGGTCTTTGAGGACGAGCTGAACCCAAGCCTCTTGCAGCATGGTGCTGAGAGCAATGGATGAGCCTTTTGCCACCACAGCACCCAGCTGCTGAGCTTGCTGCCCCACCGCATGCCCTGGCCTGGATTTGGTACCTCTCAGCCAGGCGTTAGACTAAAATCGAGGGTGCTCTGCTGATGGTAGTGCTGTGGCTCAGCCCAGAACCTCTTGCGAGCTGCAGTGTGTCTTAGGGACCCCAGGCAGCAGCCACAGCCTCCAGCCTGACCCCGGCTGGTGCTGGGGGTCTGGTTTTCCCATACTGTGGGGCAGTCTGGCCCCTGCACATCCAACCTACAGGGAGCAAAGAGCCTGGGTAAAAGCTTCAGGCCTTGGGTGCCCAGTGGGACTCCTTTGAACAAGTCGGTTGCTTGATCTCAAGTGCTGGCAGAACCCTTGGGTAACTTCTCCTGCTTTGTGTCCCTTTGGCAGGCTATGAGCTACTCTTCCAGCCGGAAGTGGTCCGGATATACATCTCTCTGTTGAAGGAAAGCAAGACTCCAGCTATCCTAGAGGCTTCGGCAGGAGCCATTCAGAATCTGTGCGCCGGCCGTTGGACGGTGAGTGCCTCGTGGAGGCGGGCATGTCCGAGTTCGTCAGCATTGCAGGGAACGGGGCCTTGAGGAGCAGGGAGGCATTGTCCTCAGGATCCCGCAGAGCTGTAGAGGGCCACAGCTCAACCCTTTCAGGCTGGTCTTCTCATGCATGACATCATGCCCAAGAAAACATCGTTCAGCAGCGCAATTCAGATGTGGGCCGTGTCTCTCCTGTGCTGTTAATGGCTTTGCGCGCTCTGCCAGCTTGGTTTCCCTGAGGACTGCCTGTCTCCTTGCCTGCAGCCTGTCACTACTTCGGCTGTCTAGGCTGAGAGAAGGGAATGAAAGCTTGAGGCTAGTGCCAAGTGCTGGACAGTCCTGCTTTTCAGCCCTCACTTGTGTGCATGAAGAGACCAACTGGGAAATCTTGCTTGCCTGGCCTGCAAGAGGGCTTTGGCCTCGGGCTCACTGCTGTGAGTCGGCTCCCTCCCGTTCCCGGACATAACCCAGGGGTTACAGGTGTGGGAACTAGGAACCACCAGGCTTGAATTTAAACATGGCTGAGGTGATCTGGGTCTGGTGCTGTGCGGTGCCAGTAATTTACAGCTTGCCAAGTCTCTGGGTCTGCCCTGAAGCAGCCACCTCCGCGCAGTGCCATGCGTACAGGGTGGAGAAGGTGGCTGTCTGTTTTTCAGAGCATCTGCTGCCCAGCTTCGCCCTGTCAGAGCCGAGGGGCCAACAGCGTAAATTGTGACTGACTGGTAGTGCCACAGAGCCGTGCACCCTTTGGGTCTAGCGCTACCACGGGCCATAAGTCCCTTGGGTGCTCCGGAGCAGGGCTCAGTCCTCCACGCCCCTCCACTTGCTGGGTTACCACACTCATGTCTGTTTGGGCCTAGGAGAGCCTTGGAACAGCTCTCATGTGGATGGTGTCTTTCTGACCCTGCTTAAGGCAAGAAGTATTTCATCCTGGGATGGGAATGGGGCCTTCATAATCTCTCTCCCTGTTGAGCTGAAGCCAGGGATCCTTGTTGCTAAGACCAATGGGGGCTGCAAGGCTCCCAGTCCTGTCTCCGTTGCCAGGAGCAGAAAGAGGCTGTGTCTGCCCAGGTGACACTGTGGTGCTCTACCCTCTCTCCCCCGCAGTACGGCCGGTGCATCCGCTCAGCGCTTCGCCAAGAGAAGGGGCTCTCCGCCATCGCTGACCTCCTGACCAACGACAGCGAGCGCGTTGTGAAAGCGGCATCCGGAGCCCTGCGCAACCTGGCTGTTGACTTGCGTAACAAAGAGCTGATAGGTGAGGGCTGTGGTGGGCCTGGTGTGGTGAGGGTTGGTCATGCTTTCCTTGTCCACCTGGGATGGGCAGGAACCTTCTCTCTCTAGATCCTGGGCCGTTGAAGTGTGTGGGCTTGGCATCAGCCCAGCATTGGCCTGGCGTCTGTCTATTGCTCTTCTCCTGGAGTAGCATATGATGGGCTCCATCGAGAAAAGCACCAAAGCTGTTGGCTATTTCTGATCCTCCTGCAGTGACTCCTGGCCTCACTTTCCTCTCCTGCTCATGCCCAGCTCTTTCTTCTTCTCAGGTAAACATGCCATCCCCAACCTAGTGAAGAACCTGCCTGGAGGCCAGCAGACGCCAGCCAAAAACCTCTCTGAGGACACAGTGGTGTCAATCCTCAACACCATCAACGAAGTCATTGTGGACAATCTTGAGGCTGCCAAGAAGCTGCGGGAAACGCAGGGGATTGAGAAGTTGGTGCTGATCAACAAATCTGGGTAGGCTCTGTGGTATGAGGGCAGAGAAGGAGGTTCTCTTCCCTTGGCTTCCCCGGAGGCTTTCTTAAAGCTGAGGGTATTGCCAAACATCTCTTCCCTTGCCTCTTCATAGGAACCGCTCAGAGAGAGAAGTCCGGGCTGCTGCCCTCGTCTTGCAGACAGTCTGGGGCTATAAAGAACTGCGGAAGCCACTGGAGAAGGAAGGCTGGAAGAAGTCAGATTTCCAGGTATGGGAATGGGCGAGGGGAAAATGATTGCTTCGACCCTTGCTCTTGGGCTGTGGAAGGGAACTGTTTGTGGGCTCATCCTGGTTTTTGAGGGGCTGGAGGGGCTGCGTGCCATGATGGGGAAGGGGCGTCTGCCCACATCTGAGCAGTCGCTGTCTGGTACTGCAGGTGAACCTAAGCAACGCCTCTCGGACCCAGGGGGGCAACTCTTTTGATGACAGCACCTTGCCTCTCATCGACCGAAACCAAAAAGCAGGTATGCGTCCTCCCTTTAGCGAGGGTGCCCCAGGCCGGGGGAACAGCCGCCTGCCCCCCTTATCTTCTCCTAGCTTGGGGGTACCCAGAACTGCCAGCCTTCCTCCCCTCCCTGCTCCTCGCTCCCTGGCATTCCTGGGAGCTGTGGCCGCTCGCACAAAGCTGTCGGCCTGGGCTTCAGATGGTTTCTCACTGCTAGAAACGATGGCCAGAGTTTACACAGGTCCTGTGACACCCTCGGGGCAGCAGTGCGGTGGTGCAGGCAGAGTTGGCAGCTCTGCCAGCTGAGGGAGGCGGTGGTCCCAGCGTTGCTTGTGGCTTCAGGGGCACTGTCTGACCTGCTGTTCTCCCATCCTTCTAGACAAGAAATCCTCCCGGGAGGAGATCCAGATGAGCAACATGGGACCAGGTAGGAGAGGGGCTGGAGGAGGGGCATTTCGCTTGCTCGGTGTGCCAGGAAGGGGCAGAGCTTGCCTCTTTTGGGGAGGATGCAGGCTCCCGTCGAGGTGGCGTGGTCTGACTGTCCCCTGTCCTGCTCCAGACAACTATTCCACACTCAACGAGAGGGACCACAGCAGGACGTTGGACCGATCCGGTGACCTTGGAGATATGGAGCCGGTGAAGGCAGCACCGTTGATGGTGAGAGGCTCTTTGTCATGAGAGAAGAGTGATCTGGGCAGGGGCGGGTGGGGGGATGACACCGTCCTGGCTGGCAGGAGGAGGGGAGAACTGGGCTCCCGCAACTAACCCCCCCTTGCTCCGTCACCCCCTACTAACCCCCGTGTGTCTGCGGCAGGAGGAGGGGCAGGAATCGCAGCCTGAGGTAGAGGAGGCGGAGGAGGATGCTGCCATGTCTTACCCCGTGTCGGTATGTCCTGCGGTGCCTTGCCCAATCTGAACAGCGTTGACAGATCCTGCTGCGCTCTCTCAATTAGGGGTGTTCTGGCCAGCCAAATTCTGCTCTGATCGTTGCTGCCTACAATCGCTGCCTGATCCAGCGGCGGCCGGGATCACGTATCTGCTTGCTCGCTCTCTGGGCATGCTAACGTCTCTCCCTCTCTCTCCACAGCAGAAGATCTAGCTGCCGTCCCTGCCTCCACTCAGTTTGGGTTGATAATATATTATATATATATAAAATAACTCTTCGTGGTGGAATGGACTGATTTTTTACCTTCTTTTTGGTTTTTTTTTGCTGGACTGTTTGTGCCAACTCTAGCCAGCCAAATGACTGGGCCTGGTCCCCGCTGGGGTGGGGGCAGCCCAGGCCGCTCTGCCTCCTCTAGACAGCTGCACCTCCCCGTTCCGGGACATCTTGATCGATAATTCTTCCTCCCTGTCCTCCGCCACCTCCTTCCTCCAGGGAGTATAAACCCTCCTGCCTGACTGCGCTGGATCGACCGGCGTCGATGCTGCAAAAGGACTCCAGGTCTCTGCCTTCACCAGGAACTGCCTTCTCTCCCCCGCTTGCCTTCCGCCCGGAGAGACATCCGCATGACCTGCACTGGGGACAGGGACTGAGACCTTCCCCGCAACCTCTTTTTTTTGTTGTTGTTGTTGCCTATAGGATATATTTTTGTGCGGGATCAACCAAGGATCATCCCTCCCTGGTGGCGGCGGAGCTTGGGCAAGGAGAGGGCTGGAGTCGTCGGAGGGGGGATGCGGGGAAGGAGAAACAGCACTAACTTCTCTTGCTTTGCTCTAGATGAGGTTTTAGGGGTGTGGGAAGGGGAATCTGCTTCCGACCTGTCGGCCTCGCTCCCCATTGGGGGAGCGGAGAGGTCTGGATGGGGGGGTTGCTGGCCCCCCACCCTGGATGACTGTAGGAGGAGGGATCCTAATGTGGGAAGATGGGCAGCGCGGTGGGAGCGGGATGGGCCTCCCCTAGGGCGGGAGGGCGGCCGGGTTGGCCCTTGCTGAAGGAAGGGCTGCGGCAGGGCTTTTTGGGGAGAGAGGTTTCTTTAGGGACTGGCTCGAGTACTGGAGCAGGCCGAGGTGGCGAGCGGGTAAAGCCAGGATCCCCCCCCACTCCATTTCGTTCCCCATCCCCGGGCACGGGCTGGCCACGGCGGTGCCCCTCTCACTTTCTCTCGACGTGCCTTTCTTTGCCACTGTGAAATAGCTCTTTTGAATCGTTACCGCCCGGCTTAGCTGGGGCCGAGGGGGCGTTTCTTCAGTTTCGGGCAGGGCTGAGCGCTGCCCTCCCCTGCCGGCAGCTGCCTGCAGTGCTGCCGGGAAGCTCCGTTTGGAGGATCCCAGCCCAACTGCTCTCGGCCGACGGGAGCAGGGGCTTCACCTGCCTCCTGCCCCCTGGAGAACGGACTGTCGCAGGAGCTGGGGCGCCACAGGCCTGTCCCCTCTGCTGTCCGGGGAGGGGACACTTAAGTGCTGCAATCTTTTTTTTGGGGGGGGGGGGGGAGGAGATGGGGGACTGTGGGCTCCCTGTGCAACTGGAAGCCTCCTTGCAAGGCTGCAAACTGGAGCTGGAGCCCTCCCCAGTTTGTAGCTGGAGGCGAGGACCTTCCCCCCCCCCCCTTGCTATGGGTGCTGTCCCCCCCCTCCACGGGCTCCCGCACACTGCACGGAGGGGGGGGGGCACGCGTAAATCCGTGCCTCTCGCTCCCCCCCTCCCTGAAAGCACCTCCCGGCTCCGTGGCTGCAAGTCCTGTCTGCCTCCAGCCCCCATCTCAGCTCGGTTTGGTTTTGTTCTGGGGTCTAACTCTCCTTTTCGTTTCTTACGTATGTAAAACACTAATTCCTTCTTTTTTTAATTTTTAATTCCAGATGAACCAAAAAACAAAACAAAACCCCCAAAGCTTCCTCCCTTCCCTCCTCTCATCCCTGGCTCTCCCGGGGGCGGCGGGGGGAGGACGGAGGGGAGCTAGGGGGCAACCTGCTGTTCGTTGTCTTGATTCCTGTGCACACTCTTGTAACGCTTTTAAAATGAAATGATTTTTTTATATAAATAAAGTTTTTAAAGTGTGGGGGCACGTGCGCTGAGGCAAGTGCTGTTAGGGGGGTAGCGAAGTGTGAAATGCCCTAGGCCTGGTCCTTATCTCCGTTTAGTATCGAGTACTGCAGCTCTCGCATGCAACCCTCTGAGCTCTGCTTAAAACCGGCTTTAAACCTTCCGCCTGGTTTCACGCTGCAACGATTTCACCCGAAACGATTCTTTTTTTTTTTTTTTGCCCTCTAACCGCGGCCTGACGGAGGAAACGGCTTCTCAGCGTTGCAGCGGTTGGGCGGCGCTGCTGGCTTCCCGCATCCTGCGCGGTGGCTGGGCCCTTCGGTTGCGGCCCTGCCCCCCCCGCATTGCCATGGGGGCAGCCCCAAATGTTCCCTTAGTGCATGGGCCTGTTGTGCTGCTGCCCGGAAGCCCCCAGGCTTGCGGGAGCTGCCGGTGGTGGCCGAATCCGGGAAGGGGTCGGGAGTAAGGGTGGGATGAGCCGGCAGGGACGACCCTTCCCTGGCAGGTGGGCGACTTCCGGGGCCGCATCCTGGGGAAGTTTTTTGGCGCGCTCGCTCCYGTGTGGCGGCGGGGCGGCCTGGAGCCGCTCTCGGTAGGGGGGGGTTGTGCGYGAGGCCGGATGCGGCTGAAAATCTTACCCCCACCGGCGCCCTGATAAGAGTTCCCACGCGCTGCAGGCAGCCAGCCTGCTTCCTGCGCCCAGGGCTGGCAGCACCGCGCAGGCCGAATCCCTTCCCGAGCCCATCCAAAAGCAAGGCTGTGACCCCTTCCCAAAAAGGAATGTGAGGCGGGAGCCGGCATGGCAGCTGCGGGGAGGCAGCCGGACGAGGGGAATAGCCTAGGTTATAACATCTCCACGAGGCTGGGGACAAAGTTTGGGTGGGCTCCGGCTTCGGGGCTGTTTATTCCTTCGCGGGGGGGGGATGGGGACGGCGGCGCCGGTCACAGGAAGAGCTTGTCGTGGCAGGCCCGGCAGTAGAGCTTGTCGGCGCGCTCGCGGAAGCCGCCCTTCTGCAGCTGGCCCAGGCAGTAGGCGCAGATGAAGTGCTCGGGGTGGTACTTGCGCCCGGCKGCCGTGACGCAGCGGCCGGCCACGGGGCGCCCGCAGCCGTGGCAGGCGCTGCCCTGGCGCTGGTGGAAGTGCAGCTCGCAGTAGGGCCGACCCTCCAGCTCGAAGAAGGAGCCGCTGGCGAAGCAGCACAGGCAATCCTGGCGCGGGGACGGAGACGGGGGACAGCATCAGCGTCACCTCCGGGAAGGCGCCGAGCTCCCCCCTCCCCGCCACCGCCGGACGCCCGCTCACCGCGCACACGAAGCACTCGGGGTGCCAGACGCCTTGCAGGGCCGACAGGTAGTCGTCCGTCACGGGGCGCTCACAGCCCTGGCACTTGGGCGCGAACATGGCCAGGAAGTCCTGGCGGCAGTACGGCTTCCCGTTGCGCTCGTGGAAACCTGTGCGGCAGCACCGTGGCACCCCGGGCTGGGGGCACCTGGCGGGAGCCTGCCCGCCCCGGGTTGCCGCTGTTGCCCTGTCCCGGCCCTGCGCGGGTGGCCTTCACCCCGTTGCCCCGGGCTCCCGTGGATGGGAGCCAGGCAATAGGTACTGGGTGGTGGGGACGCCACCCCAGGGACMGTGGTGTCCTGGCCACCTGGGACGTCGCAGCCACCCGGGATGGGTGTGATGGGGATGACTGGGATGGGGAGTGATGAAGTTGCCCAGGATGGGGGAGATGGGGGTAGCCGGGATGGGGGGCAATGGGAAGCGATGGGGATGCCTGGGATGGGGGTGATGAGGATTGCTGGGATAGAGGGTGATGGGAAGCAATGGGGATGCCCAGGATGGGAGTGATGGGAGTGCTGGGGATGAGGGCAATGGGGATGTCCAGGATGAGGGTGATGGGAAGTGATGGGGATGCCCGGGATGGGGGTGATGGGAGTGCTGGGGATGAGGGCAATGGGGATGTCCAGGATGGGGGTGATGAGGATGC
>NW_020447466.1:50352-55668 GCF_003343035.1 Apteryx rowi | reverse complement strand
GGCGCAGGCGCCCTTGGGGGCCGCCGTGATGCCCAGCTCCTGCAGGTCCCGCGCGAGGCCGCCCAGCATGTGGTCCAGCGAGGGGTCGCCCCCCGCCGCCGCCGCCCCCGCCGCTGCCGCCCCGGCTCCTCGCCCCGTGGCCGACAGCTGCCGGGAAGGGACGGGCACGGTGACACCGGGCTCCGTGGGGAAAACTGCCCCCCCCCCCTCGTCCCCATCCTGCTGGAGCCAAACTCACCTCGCTCTGCATCTGGCCCAGGTCGGCCAGCAGCTCGTCCAGGTGCCGGGCGGCCGCTGTGGGGGCCGGCGAGGGCCGCAGCGGTTGCGGCGGCGGCACGGGGCTGCTGGGTGAGATGAGGGCACGGCCCAGCGCCCCGGACCCTCAGCATGGTGGGGGGGGAAGGCGGCGCGTTTTCGGGGACCCCCCCCCCTTTCCCCAGCAGCGCCACGGGCATGACGGATGCAACCACCCCCAAACCCAACCCCGGCTTGCCAAATGACTCGGGTTGGGGGGGGCAATGCAGGGGTGCCCCAGCAAGCCGAGGAAGGGGCTTTTGCCCCCCCCACCTCGCCACGGCCACGCTTACCTGTAGACGGTGACCAGATCGGTCCCGGCAGGCTGCGTCCGAGACGCCGGCGGCRCCTGCAAGGCCGAACCYGGGCGTTTGACGCTTTTCCCCGCCRCYGCGGCCCCTCYGGCTGCAGGGGGGSGCCGCTGGGCGCCCCCGCGACCGCGACACCAGCGGCGCGAAGCCTCAGCCCGCGGCGTTACCTTGGGAGCCGCCGAGGCGAGCGGCGGCGGGCCGGGGTGGGCTTGGGCCTCGGCGGGGGCTGCATCCTGTCCGGCGGAGCTTTGCTCCAGTTCGGCCAGCAAAGCGTCTGCGGGGAGAGAGTTGGGTCGGGGTCCTGATGGCCCTGAGCAGCCCCAGCTGGGCCCACACCCCCCCCACCCACCCCAGAGCCCTATTTAAACTCAGCCTGGGGGCTTTTAGGCTCTGCTTGGGTTGTGTTGTGGGGGTGCTGCCTCCAGCCCATCTCCTTGTGCTCCCACTGGGCACCGTGTGGCTGACCTGCCTCATCGCTTGCTGTCCCAGGGGCTGCTGCTGGCCCCTGCTACCATCCTTGGCTCTCCCGGAGCTCATTTCCCACCTCTGGGTGCTCTTTGCGATGTTGCTTTTGGTGACTGTGACCACCTGGACCCCCCGGCTGCCCCCCGAGATGAGCTTCACTTACCCAAATCCTCCATTGCAGATGAGCAGGGCGGTGGCGCGGGGAAGGTGCCCACAGCGGGGACCGGGCTGCGCACGCGCTTTCAGTTCCGCTTCCCCCCCTCGCTTCCTCTGGGGTTTGTGTCGCTCGGGGTTGGGTTTTTTGCGGGTCGCGGGTGCTGATAGGTGACGGCAGCACGTGTGCCGGGAGCGGGGTGTCTCGCGGCAACCCCTGGTTTTGGCCAACAGACCCCCAAAGGCAGGTGCGATGGTGCCCTGGACCAGCACCACGAGGCCTGTTTTGCTTGAAAATCTGCCTGACGGCAGAGAAACCATCACCGGTTTCTCTGCTYGGGCCCATTTGGGAAGACAAACCTGTGGATACCGCGGTTATCCGCGGTACTTCTACCTGTGCCCGGCTGGAAGAGCCGGTGACTCTTATTGCTTTGCTTTTTTAGCGGTGAAACCTCCCGGCATTACGACAGCAGCTGGCAGACGTCGAAACGGCGCCAAGGGACCGAGGAGCAACTCAGGCCTCGCGCGGGCTTTGGGAGAGCGGCACGGAGCTAAGCCCTCTTCCAGCAAGCCGGCGCGCCGAGGCTCGCATCTTGCTACAGACGCAGAACCGAGAGCTACCCCAAAGCCAGGMGGAGGCATCGCTTGCGCTGCTCTGCTGCTGCTAAGCTGAGATAAGGCCCGTCGCTCGAGACGCATCCTATCTGCAAGCAACACCCCGCCTATGGGGGGGTGGGGGGGTTATTTTAGACCTCTCAGTGATTTACTCCCACCCTCGGTGATGAAGACGTGAGCTCCAGTATCAACGAGCATCTGAAGCTGTAAAACTTCCTGTTATAAAATTTCGTGTCGTAAGACGCGAGGCCAAATGCTGCAAACAGCCGAGCCGCGTTCCGAGCCGGGCCGCGCTTCAGCGCGATAGATGAACCACGACGTTTTGAACAACCCCACGCCTCAGCGACGCAGGAGGCATAAATCAAGATAGCTACCCTGCGACTAACCTCCCACGGCAAGGCGCTCTAGTTTGAAATAATATTGACTTTATTTAAGAATAACTGTGAAATCGTTTCATAGCAGAGAGTACAGGTTAACTGCGGCAGAGCAGTTAGTTTGGGAAGTTATGCCGATCAATTTTCCATCTAGACACATCCTTGGAGAGAGGATTTTTTTCATCCACATCTAATAGGATCGGCAGCAGCAGATGTTACTCAAACTCTCACTGAGATCTCTTTCTTGAGAAGGGAGGGAAATGTTTTCATCGAGACAAAATTAACGGATTGACGTGAGGCCGACAAAAAGAAGAGCCAGCCAAGCTGTCTCTGATGAAAACGAGTCTCAGCCGACCGAGGTAACCAACTGCGTAGGAGCTTTGCATATCGCCTTTAGAAAAAAAAAAAAGCTACCGCTCAAAAACCACCCAGCCGTGGCGTCTGCAGGATGCTGCATCAGCAGCCTCTTGCCTTAGTCTGGGAGGGACAGAGCGAATCCCCGGGTGAGTATCTCGAACTTTTTGGGTTCCTGTTTTTTTCAGCTTTTCCGTTGAGGCTGTATTCCTTCTCCCCGYGGCCTGGTATCTCTGCCAAGAGGAATCGGACCGTACGCTGCTCTCCGCAGTTAAGACGGTTTATCGGAGCGTTCTCGGGAGCTGAGGAATGGAAATCTGGATGCACACTTTGGTTTTCGAGTGTGATTTTTCTAGCCATACATAATAACGGTAACGACTTGAAACTCAAAAGGAAGAAAAAAAGGTGGAACGAGTTATCTTGCTAACGGGTATCAGTTTACCAAACACCAGCTAAGTGTGTCGGGCTCTTCAAACTCCCTTTTATTTTTGCTGTCTGTAGAGAAGGGGATGGAGAGCACCTCGTCCCGCTACTGCGGTGGGGCGCCCTTCCCAGAAGGGCACCGCATGCCCTTGAAACCCACGGTGGAAGTGAAAGTCGGCTTGTGGAGCGGCACTTTCCCCTTTCCAGCGCCACCGCGGGGAGCCGAGGAGCAATACGCGGACCTCAGGAAACGCAGCGTGGCCTGCCTTTCCTCGGCTCTTTGTAAAGTCGCTTCCACCTGGTTCCCAAAGAGATWCTCCCCCGTGTGGGGCAAGTTCTCCAGCTTCGTTTGCACCTCCTCGTGGAAGCTGGAGGCCTGCAGCCAAGGTGACCGCCGCGCGTCCACCCTCCGAGGCAGCAGCTCTCGCTGCCGTATTGCCTGCGTTGAAGGCCGCTCGCGCCTGGTGCCTGGCCAAGTCCACGCTCTTGAGAACGATGTTCTGGAGCTCACGCCRCTGAGCCCGGGGGAGAGGTTCTGCTAGCGCCGAAACTTTCTTCCAGAGCTCAACTTGCCCTCTGGCCATGCAGATTTGATAATCCACGACCCGCAGGGCTGCGGCCGCCAACTGGTAAACCCTCCAGCCGAACGAATCCAGGCGTCGYGGCGCCACGCTTGCCGCCGGTCTTCTCCCTCGCCATCGCTGCCTCGACTACCGTGCTCTCGGGYGCAGGTTGGGAGATGTAACCAGCCGCCTCCTCCAGGAGGATGCATTTTTCTCTCAATTTCCTCGGACGCAGGAGGAACGGTGCGGGGTGTCTGCCAGACCTTCTCTACCAGCTTGTCCAAGATAGGGTGCAAGGGCATGGCAACTCTGTTGCAGGAGGGCTTTTGATCCAGATACCGATCGACGAGGCTCCCTGTGGACTCCTGGAATGGAATTAGGTGAAACCCAACCAGTTTAGCCAGTCTTTTCAGGAACTGGGGGAAAGATGGATTTTCTGATGTGGAAGCGTTATCTTGACGGTCTTCCGCTCTGAAACAGCGGCTAAGATCAACCAAATCATCCCCTCCGGAGGAATCGCAGCAAGAGTCATCCTCCCTCAAGGCGACATCCGGCTTCCAGCTGGACGAGTCGCAAGACACGGATGGGGAGGCGGGGTGAGGGGGTGCTGCCTCACAGGGGGGTGGCAGCGGCTGTGCTGGGACCGCTGGCGGAGGGGGGGGAGGGGCATGGGAATGGAGATGACCACTTTGCTTGGTGAGAGGGCTGGCTCTGGGGGTCCGGAGGCGATCCTCGGTTCCAAAAGCATCCCAGCTGTGCTGGGACTCGCCGAAGGATCGGCGGCAAGTTCTGGGGGTGGCTCTCCAGTTCTTGAAGCAGCCTCAGCACCTAAGAGGATGGATCTGGCCAGGTCTGAGAGCATATGTTGCCACTGGGATTCCCCAGATTGGCGTTCTGATCCTGACACTGAGCAGAGCGGGTGGAGTTGCCACTTGGACACCAAACTGCGTGAAGGTGGGGGCCTTGGTGTTGGTGGGCTCAAAGCTTTCGGGTTCTGTTTGGGTCTCGCTTGACAGTGCTGCTTCTGAGGGGGGCACATGTTGTCCGGTACATCGCAAATTTTGCTACGTGGAGGTGACTTGGTTTGCAGAGGGTCCTGCAGCGGGGCCACCCCTCCAGGCATCGCTGGGGGGCAAGGCCGCGTCCCTGGCAAGGGGTGCTGGCTCTCTGCAGGGAAGGCGAGCTCCCGCCTGCGCTTGGCAGCTTTCCCCTTCGCTGCCCCGCCACTCCCCTGCCGAGGGGGCAGGTGCGAGCGCCCGCAGCAGGCAGCGGAGACGCTGCTGGCGAGGCCGCGCCGCGGGAGGAGCCATGGGGGAGCAGGCCTGGCACCCGCACAGGCCGTGCCTCGCCCCCAAGCACAGGACGCAGCACTCGTGCTCATCTGTCACCAAGATCCTCCTGCCACAGGGGCGCTGCTTGGGCCCGCGGGGCGGCCTGGCCCCGTCTGTGGGGCGCCCGGCCCGGTCGGCGTACGAGCAACCGCCCCCGCGCCGCCGCCCCCGACCGCGGCTAAGCTGAGGAGGCAGCCGCTCCCAGCATGCTCCGCGGCCGCTTCCGGCCGGCGCCCGGCGCTTCCGGCCAGCCCCTGGCCCGCCGCCGGGGTGGGGGAGGGGGGAACTACAGCTCCCGGCAGGCGCGGCGCATGCGCGGCGCGGCGCAGCCACAGCGGAAGTGGGGGGGCCGCGGCGCCGAGCCCCGCCCCCTTTGCGCCGGCCGCCATTTTGTCACCGACTTTCACCCGCCGCCCGACGGGGCGTTTTTTTT
>NW_020447466.1:23212-49195 GCF_003343035.1 Apteryx rowi | reverse complement strand
GCCCTGCGGCGCCGGGCCCGGCCCGCCTCGCCTCGCCTCGGCGGGGGGGGAGGGAGAGGAGGGGGGAGAGGAGAGGAAGGGCGGCCCCGGGCCCGCTGTCCCGCACCCCCGCGGCGGCGGCGCTCAGCTAGGCCCGCTCCTTCCCGGGCCGCGTTTGTTGTCCCGCGGGGAGCTGCCGCCTCTCCACGCAGTTTTATTTCTGGAGTAGGAAGCCGGCCGCGCGCACGTGTGCGCTCCGAGCGCTCCACACTGCGTCCCTTCTGGGTCGGCTTAATGGCAAAACCCCTCGGATTTAAGCATAGCGAAGGCAAGTTAGGCTAGGCTTTTGCTGCTGTGTTATTATACATCAGTTTATTACAGCTTCCTCTGCGTTAAATAATCCATAGAGAAGGAGGAAACAGGTCTGTCCCCGCAGTGTGGATTCAGGACTCCTTCTCCACGTGTGAATAACTCAGCGTTTTGTTKCTGCTGCCACACTGTAGAAGCTGTCTCTTATGTTTACCTCTTACACTTTTTCAGGTGCACGGATAAAGCAGCTGGTAAAGGTAAGAGCTGAATTACTTATTCATACCGTTGTGTTCCTTCCAGAAAATCAGGGCTTTCCCATGAAGGTAGCCAAACATCTGTTRGCTCTTCCTTTTAAAGAATGCTTGGCTGCTTGGTGACTTGCAGTTTCTTTCCAAGGTCCTTCGTAAGATTGTGGGCCTGTGATAATCTGCCGCTGACGTTCACGTGCGCGCAATGTGCTCAAACTTACTCTTCCAAATAACCACTAGGGTATTGCTGTCTCCGTGAAAAGTTGAGACTGCGGTACGCAGTAGTTCGACAACTCTTGTTAGCCAACGGTCCCGAGCAGCTTCCAAAAGCCAGGTTCTCGTCTGCCCCCGTGGCTGTCGAGTTGCAGGTGTTGGCCCTCAGGAGACATGTGGAAGATGTGCGGAAATAAGAGCGTTCAAATATTTACACTTGTTCTTGTCTGGCCCGCCTGCGGATGGCGGATTTCTTATGCTTATGGCTTTGGGGGCGAACRAGAGATGTTTAGGGGGGGAGAGATGGCAGTGGCTTGCTGGGCCTAATCAAGAAGGCACTAGTTGCGGGGCGTTGCGGCAAGGAACGCAACTCTTGTTCCTGCAGCGCGGACTACGTGAACCCTGTGCATCCATTTCACAGCTTCTCGTAGAAAAATAAAGGCTTTGCTCCTTCCCTGGTAACTTTTTCTGAAACAGTTCCAAAAAAGAGGGGAGGAAAAAAAAAAAAAAGAATTTGTGGTGTTGGTTTTGATCTGGCACTGGGGAATCCTCACAGAGGATAAAATCGCTAGGAACAAGGTTATATACCACACAAACAAATTCACCTTTTCTGCTAGAGCTTCTCGGTCCTTATTTGCAGGCGTTCGTGTCTAAAACTCRTGGGCAGCCTTTATTCTTTAGGATTCTATAACTTTTTAACTTTATTTTTCTGATTTTTTTATAACTTTATTCCGTTTGGGTGTTGCAATCTGTCACGTTCCTAACTGGCAAGGTGTATTTTTGCAAGCCAAACCAGAGCTAGCTGATGTGTGTTTAGCACAAACCCCCACTTGTGCCTGTTTACCTTTTACTGTGTAAAGTGTTTAATGGGCAGAGTATTAAGAACTTCAGCCCCCTAGGTAAAGCGAAGCTGCTGAAATGTGTAAAAAAAAAAAAAGGCATGGGATTGCTCTTTAATATACGTACAAAGAGGTGTTACCATCAAGTATTTTAATGGTAACTCCTAGTGTTTTGAATACCCTTAAGTAGAAATGCTTATGTGATAGTGCTGGGAACCTGGCGGAATAGCCGCATTTTTTTTACCCCAGTTTCTTGAGTCTTGCTCGGAAGTGGCAAACTTTAATCTGAAACTTCCCAAGTTTGAGCTCTCTCTGTACTCTAGCCTTCTTATACCTTGGGCTCTGCGTGGTTCAGCTGTCCTTGAATGCGAGAGCAGAAAAAGTATTTATTGAATTTCTTGGATTTTTTTTATTTTATTTTTATGATTAGCCTCACAGCCGAAATGGATAGCATCAGCCTTAGCGTGGAAATTGGCATAAAACCACTCGTGATTTTTCAGTGATGCCAAAGAACATCTGTTTTGATTGTGTACGGGTTGTTTTTTTTTCTTTTTTTCCCCCCCTTTAAAATACATGATAAGTGGGAACGGCGCACTTCTGCGCGTCCCAAGCGCGTGCTGGATGGAGTCCGTGCGTGCTGCCCGCTTGGGCTTATCTGGGAAGATGTGGAAACRGAGTTAATAAAGGCGTCTTCCTCGGGCACACAGATCATACAGTATGCAGAAGAAAAGCTCCCCCTGCCCCAGCCTTTTGGGATAAAATGTTTCAGAAAGTCTAGCTGGGTGTTAGCAAGCTGCAACTTCCCTTGCGTGGCAGGATTTTTGGTAGCTGGGAAACCTCTGGAATCCTGAAAGGGAAAATGCAGTTTGTCTCTTTACTGGATTTCTTCCTCAATCCAGCTCTTCCGAAGGGTATAACTATTGATCTGTTGAGGGGGTTCTGATGAAGTCTTTGAATTCAGTGCCAACATTTACTGACTTGAGCTCTGACATGGAATTTAATTCTCTTTCCATGGTGATTTGCGTTACGCTGTTATCCTTTACTATAAAACATTACATCCAGTTTCGAATATTAAATTTACAGGAGCTTTGCCGTGACCATTAGCCTCTGTCTCCTGGACAAATAGTTTGTGGAAGTGAAATGTATCCGGTAACACGGATGCACCGCGGCATCCTGTTTGCCCATCAGAGAAACGTAAACCTTGCTGCACCAGAATCTGCTCAGTGAGTTTTGTAGGTAGCTGCCTCACGCTCGGAGTCGCGCGTCAGCGTGAAATCACCGGCGCTGCTGTCGCTGGAGGAAGCTGGTAGGTGATGGGCGTAGTCGCGGCTAAACTGATGCTATCGGCCGGTGAAAGAACTGCTGCAGCGGTGAAAGTGACTCGCCGAGTTTTACATTCTTCCCTACGGCGGCGTCACGGGATCAGAGGGCTTTTCTGCTCCTCGCCTTCAGAGCAGCAGCGGCACAAAGGTCCGTCTGTGCCCGTCTGACGGTGAGATTACAGGTTAAAGTYGAAGGTGTGTATTGTGTCAGAGCCCGTGTGCGATTGCTACCTTACTGGCGTGCGAGGAGGCAGTTGCAAAGTCAGCCGTACCTACTGTATTTCCTGTTTTGGCTGCTTAGTCAGGCAATTGCCATGTTTTCCTAACGTCGTTCTATAGAAATATTAATTGCGTAAGTAGAACGTTTTAATCGCAGCTTAAAAACCAACTCGCGTAGCTAGAGTCAAGCCGCATAACGTAATTCACATTTGCCCTTCCTACAACGCTGCGTATTCTCATGGAAATAATTTTCATTTTAGTTAGGCCTGAATAATTTTAATTATTGGATTATAGGTTTAACGAATACGCTTCAGATCGTGTCCTTCTGGAGCTGAACTGAAAATTGAGTACTTATTGTGACTCTTGAAGTATGTTAGCAATTGAATGAAACCTACTTCTCGGATTTAATTTTACACCCAAACAAGTTTCTGACTGGATTCACTTCTTGCAACGTTTTACCTCTGCTGTTTGGTAACTGTATTTAAGAGCCCGAATGAAATCTTTCAGTCGGTTACAGTTCRAGAGGTCATTAAAAAACAATAAAATTAACTGTGCAGCTATTGTGGAAGGCATGTTGGAATAGTGGCTGATTATACGACAGCCGAGAAGAGAGAAAAAATACTTGTCTAAACGACAAAAAAAAGTTGAAAGCGTGAACCTTCAGAATTAAATAACTACAAGGCAAAAATATAAAGCTGCTAGGCACGTGCTTGATGATGGAGTCCCTGTCCTACAGCATTCAGAAAACATATGCGCTTTGTCCTCAAGGTTTTAGAGCGTCTTGGCTGCAAGATTACTTTGCCCTGTAGTAAAAGGAAGGGGGAAAAGCATTTGTACAGACTTGATATGCCATGAATGGACACTCAGGTTACCAAATCTCCGCGTCTAATAGCGCTCTGTTCCTGTYGCGCAGGTGGAACGTGGTTGGTGTGGATCCTTGCTTACATGCAAGCTATTTTTCTTGCCCGTTTTCATCGCGCCGCTTGGCGTTTGTATTGACGCTTTCTTTGCAATAGGGAGAGTTGGATCTGGCAAGGTTCTTCCGATGCTGTTAGGTGTGCGGCTGCCTAATGGTGCTGTGCTGTTGAAAGGTGGAGAGAAGGCTTTGATCTGAGAGGAAAATAAAGGCTTCACGTAGCTGTTTTAAAGCCGCGAGCAAAAAGATGCTTAGCGGCGTGTGCGTGGAGAATCCGCACCCTTGGAAGCGAGCTGTCAAAACAGAGGTTTATTTTGGAGATCCGTGTTGAACCTCTTTATGCACAGCCTTAACAAAATTTAGAGATGAACGTGGGATTTTCGCGCTGACCTCAGGTTTGAGGCCAGCGTGGGCTGGCGGACGATGCCGGCGGCATTTACGTACTTCAGTGTGCGGTTATAGAAAGCGTGCCTCAAATGAGGGGAAGGAGTTAGGCACGAGGAATACTGTTGGTGGGCGCTCACACATTTGGAGAATTATCTTGGTGATTTGTTCCTGGATTTGTTTCTGGTCTTTTGGTACGAAATTATTGTAAATTGACTTTGGGTACCTAATATTTTGGCCATTCTCCTACCATCTTTCAAGCTGCAGTTTGAAGGCTGGAGGGGAAGTCGGGGAACTATTTTTTTCAAGGACTATGAAAGTAACTGAGTAGCAAATACAAGCTTATTTTGTAGCGGTCCATTCTTAAACTGCTGGAAAAACTGTTAAGGTTCCACAAACTTAAAAAAAAAAAAGATGGAAAACTCTAAGGCTGGAGTTGTACAGAATAGTCTTGTAGTATAGATAACTCGTGCTATACCTCGTTATTTGCATTCTTAAAGCTTCACGCTTCTTTGGTAATGATTTGTCAGTTTGTCACTGTTTCGAAAGAGAAACGTCATTGCTTAAAATCAAACCTTCTAAAAATGTGCTGACTTTGAGTAACTCAACTTGCTAAAATTTATTTTGACTTCAGTGAAGATTTTTCTTGTGTCCCATGTGTGCAGTTTCACAGCTCTTCTGGGGGGGAGGAAAAAAAAATAAAGCTGTTCAGATGGAGGTTTACACCAGGATTTTTTTTTCTCCTGAGTTTCGATTTTGGCTGTGCTGTTATAAAATGCAATGTTTCACGCCTTATCTGTCCTATAGAGACTGTGACTCAGATTTACCACAGTACAATAGCTGGATATTTATTGTGATGCAGTTATTTTCGTAATAGTCATGTTGTAACTTAATAATGTACAGTTGATTTATTTTCCTTTCAGTTGAGTGTACACAGGTATTTTCTTACTAACGCTGCACAACAGATGCTTTCAGAAGCTTTCAGATGTTTTATAAATCAAGATGTAGAAACTTTCTGGTTTGTAATTAAAGAAAAAATTGAAACCTTCATTTTTCTATACAAGTAGGAAATGAATAAATAAAATGGCACGGGTATTTCTTGCTGTTGTAATATCAAAAAGATGAATATGCTATTGCAGCAAGCTTTCTTTTGAGCTGTAATGAAAGATGTTTCAGGCTGCAAGTGGATTCGTATACAAAAGCTCAAACATCTAAACCAGTGCGGCTGGCAAAAATAATGCGGAGTCCCAAACAACTCCCTTTTTCATTTCTTAGGGTAATTGAACGGATACTYGAGCTGCCAATAGAGCAAAACTGGTGCATAGCAATGCATGGCACCTCTGTCGTAAGCTCGGCATGAACCAGCCTTTTATAAGTTGTGCAGTCAGCCAGCAGAAGTGAGCAAGGCGCTCGGCTTCTGATGGATCCGCCGCCGTTGTCCCCAGCGAAACCGGTAATTTGGGTCTCTGTACTCCAGCCACCTGCTTGTCTTTCCCCAAACGCGTAGCAACGTAGGCACCGGATTTGCAAGGTGGTAGAGGAACGAGGATGGAAAGAAAGCGATGGACGCGGCATGACCAGGCAGGTCCTAAGAGGGAGTAACTTTTACTAGTTCTTCAGGAAGCAGAAGGCAGGTGGTTTTGGCTTTCCCTGCTCTTTTTGATGAGTAATCGATCTGGGACTTTGTTTCTGTTTTCCTTCACTGCTTGGAAGGAAGGTTGAGGAGATGTTGGCTGTGCGGTGTGCGTGTTTACTGCTCGGGCCGTGGTCAGGTGCTGCCTGTTATCCAGCCGCATGCTTAATGCTTTTTACACCCCGCAGGGCAAAAAGAGGCTGAAAGCACCCSGTTCTGCTAAAGACAGTGTTACGAGGTTAGGGAATGACGTGGCTGCAAATGAAGAAAGAAACAAAGTATGAGAAAGCAACAGTAGCCAGTCTCCGTGGCTTCCTGCGAGTCTGCCGCCTGGGAAGTGGACTTACGGTATCAGGAGGAATTGAGATTCGTAAGGGCGGGTTTATGACTGGGTCTGGGARATGGTGGCTGTACTTTGGTATTTAGCCCTTTCCTTTCAGTTTGTGGCATCTCGGGTGTATACAGGAAAATATGATGTGGATTTTGAGATGGGGGTGTTTTCTGTGGTTCAGTAACCTTGCGTGCCATGCTCCAGAGGCAGAAGTATAAGGCACGTATGAAAATACACTTACGCTGCATGCCTGAAATGCAAATCTGTGATGACCAGCGTGCTGGGTTAGGATTGAGCGTTACCGGGGAACGCTCCGAGAAGCAGAATGGCCTCCAGAGCCTTCTCTTTTCCTTATCCAAACATGCTCCACGACAACGTTGTAGCTAGGTTCCTCTGAGGGTTCCATCTTTTTCCCCTTCCTGACTGGTGTTTTCATCACAAATTTTAATATCGAAGGATGCTTGGTGCCTGTTGTATTAAGGCAACCCCTTCGCTCTAATCTATAAATGTTTTCTGCGCTGGACAATGGGGTGTTTCATTTAAAGGCCGCCGGGAAGAATCGGCAGAATGGCAAAAATAGCTCGGAACGAAAGCTGTTTATCAGTAAGTAACTTCGTTAAGGGATAGTTAAATGCAGGAAAAATCCGGAGAGCCAAAAGCTCAGAAGGATTGGTAGGGCTTAAAAAAAAAAAAAATTTTTTTTCCCATCTCTCTTGAATGATTTTCTGTAAAGGTGCAGGCGTCCGCTCAGTTCCTGAATCTAACTTCTGCGGAGGGTAGTGAATGAGGTAGGTGATTATTAATGTCAGCATTAATGTTGCCCCCTGTGAAATGGTATTCAGGCAAAAGACAGYGGTGCGGAGTCCCAACCTAAGGTTATACATGCCGCTTGTCCAGCAGACAACTGCCAAAACGAAAGCACGTAGCTTGTTCTGCAACAGCTGATGTGAAAAGTAAATGCTTGATGCTGCTTTTTGCCTCTCACCAGGGATGCCTTGATATCTACCCTTGCATCTCGCGTATTCTTTCGTCCTCCTGGAGGTCTGAGTTCCTATGACTTGGTGTCTGCTGCCGCTGTTGGCACGTACAATGAAATAACAGGATGTTGGCCTACAATCCTTTTTCCGGGTGCCTTCTCGGAGGACAGGAACCTTCCACAAAAATTGCCACTAGCCAGAGCCAGTGGTGTTGACGAATTCATCCAGTTTTAAATGCAGAATCAACTGCAATCTTTCAAACAGAAAGTTTTCCTTAGCTTTCGGTCTCAAGAGATTCGACAATCTTTCTTGTTTGAAGAACAGAGCCTGGTTATCTGTAGGAACGTTTATTCCATGCAGCTTATTTCTCGTGCTTCTTGGTGCCCTTAGCAAAATCCTGCCACCTGAGGAGTGTGTCTTTCTACGGAGAAATGTTTGTGAGAGGAAAGTGGTAATGCTGTGTTCATCCACGGGGCCAAGATTCAGCTGTGCTAAGTGTGCTACCCAAGACAGGGTTGGAAATAACTGTAAAGTCCCTGTTTAGTCCTTTGAGAGAGGTGGGCATCTCTTGACTCCTTCCACTGATGGTAGAGAGCGACAAGGACAGCCACGTTCCTAACTTCAGTGTCTACGTGGTCTTGTTACATCCCACCTAACCTCGGATGCGATTGAAATAGCAACATCTCCAGTGAGAGGATTGTGGTTATGTCTAATGTTGCGTCAAGTGTGTTAGAAAGAAAACGGGGGAAGGAGAGGCTGCTTTTCTCTCGAAGCCAGTTGTCATCTCTGGATTTAGTCTTTTGTAGGGGCAGGGAGGCCCTCCAAAAAAAAAAAAAAAAAAGTTTTTTTTTTTTTTTTTAACATTAAAAAATTAAAAAAAAAAAAAAAAAGGTGTGGGAGAGAGATGTTAAATTTATTTTAACTAACATGTTAAATCCCTAGATTTGAAAACAAATTTTGCTTTGCAGTCTTGGGTCTGAGGGAAAAGTCTTGGCAAACACTATGGTTTCACCTCTTGCTGCGGCCGAACGCTTTGCAGGTGTAGCTTGCCTGGCGCAGCTCTGACCCTCGCGCAGGCGGCCGTGTCTACCGTAGCTAAAGTCTAGGACTGTAATGGTTTTAAACGAATAGCTCAGTACTACTTTACAAGTTCTGTTGTAAAATAAATATTTCATGCTTCTCCTAATTGTATTTTCTTGGAGGTACAAAGATATTCGCAGCATGTAAAAAAAGCAATGACTCTGTTAGACACATACTGAAGCAGAGGAAAAAGTAAAATGAGAAATCATGTGGAAAGGCTTATTAAACACCTTCAGAGAAATGGAGCAAAATTGCTAAGTTAGTGGTGCCTTGGGTGTGCTTTATCAAAATGTATTCTGAGGAAGGGCTTTTTCATCTCCGCTATATGTTTACTCTTTAAAATATTGCTTCATGCTAAGAAGCCAGCCTTATGCCTGATCTTTCAAAGGAATAAATGTTTTTCAAGAGCAGCAGCATGTGTTAACACTGGTAGAATGGTAGTGGTTGGGCAAGTTTCTGGAGAATGGTCCCAGAACGTCTCTGGAGGCTTTGATTTAGCACTCAAACTGAGGATGTTCACAATTAGGATTAAAAAAGTAAAGCAATCATAGTTCATGTTAAGATTTGCAAAACCAGGCAGCCAAAAAGTCCTAGTTGTGGCTCTGGTGAAGAAGCTGGCTTGGTATGTGTAAGACATCAAACTTGGTGGTTGTTTCACACTGCACTTGTGATGCCTCATATCCTAGAGTCCAGGCAGGTTTTTCAACCAAACGTTGGATTATTCTACCTTTGTTAATCGGGGCTTGGGGAAGGAGGGACCCAAAATGAGCAACGTGCTAGAAGTGAAAGGTGGTGTGCTTCAACCCCCGACCATCTTGGTGGTGGTCCCCCCTAGACTTGTTCCAGTTTGACATGCTTCTTGTCATGGGAGGTCGAAACTGGAGGAGGTACCCAAATGTGGTCTCAAGAGTACCGAGTGAAGGGAGATAACCTCATCCCCCCTCATCGTGGCTCTGCTCCTGTGGATGCTGTTGGCCCCCTGCCTGCCAGGGCACGATGCTAGCTCATGATGTGTAGTTTGCTTTTCACCAGGAATCCCAGGGCCTTCCCAGCCCAACCTTAGAGGACTCTGCCCTGAGTTGGCCAGCAGATCCTTAGGGCGCTGCGTAACATCTCAGCTGTACTGTCTGCTGATGCTTAGGCTGCTGAATCCCACCTGGAGCTAGATAGTAATATAAATTGATGCAAGTAAAACGGAGTGGGTTGGAGCTTAGGCAAGAAAGAACACAGGCCCTGTGGGGCATTGTGGGTGGCTTTATGCACTAAAGCACTGACAAAACTGGARTATTGAGCATAGCCAGCTACTTGGAATTAATTTCTTTAGCTCATCAGGATTTGTGAAATATTGAAAGGTGCTTGGTTCATTAAGGGCCAGTGCTACAGCAAGCAAAAAACAAGTGAGATYGAGTGAACTATGCATGGAAATCTCAATTTTTGGGGGATGAACTTGCTCACATAGATGTTTTAACCAGTCCTGTTATCTTGCCAAAATGTATCTGAAGATCAGCCACCAGCCAAAAAGCAAACCACCTGTAGAAGCTAAAAAATGAGTGAAAACACCTTAGGCTAACAGTGCTTGTGATGCTTTTTGTCTTAGCAYGGTACCAGAAACATCTATCTGAGATTCCTCAGGATTGTTACCGGGTGTACATTTTTGATTAAATTTGTGTTTGGGAGATTCTCCAAACATGACTTTTAGTGTGGGCCAACTTTTGAAGCTGGTCTTTCATAAAACAGTTATGGAAGTTYGTTGCGAGTGTCTTTCTTGTGGTGCTTAGGGGAGATGAAAGCCAGCAAAGAATCTTATAAGCCTTTATCAGAGAAAAATATAAGCTGTTTTTAAATATTTGCCTCTTTGGTTAGAAGCAATGGGAAATGTGATGAGCCTTTTAAATGAAGGCTTGCTGAGGTAAGGTCCTGGGATGTGTCCCGTCTCACTTGTCAGAGTTGCTATCCAAATTTGTAATGGGTCGTGGTCTCCCTTGTCAGAGTCGACAGGGAAGTTCTGCTATTCAACAAGGTTCAGCAGAGAGGAATGTGAATTAATGGTGGGGTTTATGCGTATTATTAATGAGATTACGACGGACGTTTCAGATCCCAAAGAAGAGAAAGAAGAGGAGGAAGTCTCCAGTGCTCTCAGCCACGGCTCTCCYGTCAGCACGGCCAGGCCCAGCAGAAGCTGGCGCAGTAGCAGATCGGCCGCTGCTGCCCGCCAGCGTGAAACGGAGAATTCGCGTGCCTCCAGATCCAAGACTGGTTCCCTGCAGCTCRTCTGCAAGTCGGAACCAAACACGGACCAGCTTGAATATGGTACGTGGGAAGCCCTGGTGTGAAAGTGCCTGAAGATGGTCAGGTCTTGGTAGCCTTTGGAGATGCTGTCTGGGGGAGGGAGCTGGACGAGGGCGTAACTTTGTGAGCTGTATGCTGACTGTGGCTGGTAGAGGCATGGTGCTTCTTGGTCATGAGTACCTTCTGCCACCAGCACTCCTGGCGCTGAATGTCGGCGGAGGTATCTTGAGACAGATGAGCTCACTGCAGCGAACACAGATTGAAACCTAATGGTGACTTTTCCTTTCAGAGGTCACAGAAGAGCATCAGTCTCCAGCTGGAATCAGGTAAGAAGCTCTTACTTTGTGGTATTCCTTCATATGAAGTGTTTTAGGAAGGGGAAAATACGGGCTTGAGKTTTTTTTCAAAATAAACCCTCCTGTGAAGGGTTCTGTGGGAAGGATAGTAGTTCTGTTCTCCTCCAGCCCTGGGCCTTTCCATCTCTGGTCTGGATTGCAGGTGGACTGGAGATGTTGTGTAAGATTCAGTCTGGGCGTTTCACCTGGTAGCTTTTTTCCTTCTGCAGTAGATGCCGTAATTGGGTGGGCTGATGAGAGGAGACTGCTCTGCCTAGCCTGTCTGTTTTGGCTGTCGTCGTGTTCCTTAGTCGGTGCAAGGCGTTAGCTTTCCCCAGTCACCCTGGATGAGAAGGAGCTGTGTAATCGTGTCTTTCCCATCCTGGGAGGTGATGCACGCATGTTCTTGCAGTAGTGCTTAAGCTGCTGCTGCTAAACTTGGCTGTTCTCCTTTTCTACTGGCAGCGATGATGAGGAGGAGATGCTCATCAGTGAGGAAGAAGTTCCCTTCAAAGATGACCCAAGAGATGAAACCTACAAGCCCCACTTAGAAAAGTATGCACCAGATTACGTACTTACTGGGTTTTTAGACCAAAACAGTTGTGACAGCTTAGTTGAACGAGCTTAATGTGACCCAGAGAACCTCTGCTAGCTGCTAAGGTAGAATAGCTCCTGTTGGGCACAGTGTCGTCCCCATTGCCTACAGCTAACAGGATGCTTGTTTGCTAATGGACTTAGGCCTTTAGACTCCTGCTGGCTGCCAGGTTCTTCATAATCCTTGTTCATACTTGTCATTAGAAATGGGACTTAATGAACAGATGTGAACTGCTGTTCAGTTTTGGCTTAATTCTTTGTAAAAAGGAGAGGACAMGGAGGAGCGTGGGAGGGGAGAAGCCCTTTGCACTAACGTTGTGTTGAAGAATCCTGCCCAGCAAGCCAGAGGYGTTTAAAAGAGACTAAGAGGAGGAGAGAGGGTTGAGGGTGTTGCAGCATAGATGCGGGTGGCCTGGAGATTCCCGCTCAGTGTTGGAATACGTTGCRCTTGTACCTTTGCAGGGAAGCTCCGAAGCAAAGGAGAAAAGCTAGCAAGGGGAAGGAGGAAAAAGAGAAACAGAAAGAGATTAAAGTGGAGGTGAAAGAAGAAAGTGAGTTTCAGGAAGATGAAGAACCGCCAAGGAAGTGAGTAAAACTCTGCAAATACTTGTTTTGGCGTGTGTGTTTTATCGGTTTCCCTATGTCTTTCCCTCGGCACTTTAAGTAGGAATGATGGCTTTTTTTTTGCCCTTTTAGGCCTGAATGATGATAGGGGAGAACCTCTTGTTCCAAGTCCTGCTTTCTGCTATCCCGCCCATGTCGGGCGAGGAAAATAAAGRAACTGGTGTCTTCATTTAGTTTAAGCTGAATTGTTCCGTGCTGTGGTTTAGTCAGCCTACCTGTGGAAGGCCCCAAAATGTGAAATACTTCAGCGAGCTTTTAAAAACGCCTTCGGCTCTGAGGTCTGAATTGTATTAGACTCGTAGAAAGGCAGTCTGGGAAACAAAATCTCTTCTGTTGTGCGCGGAGGGGCAGGCGCGGGAGTGCTTTGTACACGTCGCATGGGAAGCGTCCCTTTCTTACCTTTGGGACTGACATACTAGAGCTCGGGAAAGACTAGCCGTGTTCTGGCTCTGTTTGGAGAAATAAAAAGAACAAATGTTTATTACTTCATACTACCCCGGTGCTTTGGGTGGACCCTCGAAATCTCTGGGTGCGTTGTCACTTGAATTCACCGCTGAAGTTCTCCTCCTTGCGACCGAGGCCGATCGGATTGATATGCCTGTGTCGAAGCCTTTCTTTGGGATAGTGTGAAAAAGCAGGTTTTTGTGTATTTGAGCTTCTCTGTGAGAAATGAAAACAAATAGGGCTCCCTCTGCTGGCCCCTGATGCTTGGCAGCCTTTAAGGCTGATGTTCTCACGCTGTTTCCAAGCTGCAGCAGGGCGGACTTATATTGGAGAAACGTAAGGGCATGGATACCTTGAGATTTTATTTACTTATTTCCCCCCGCGGTGAAAAATGGCTTTCTGGGGCTTAATGTTCTGTTGTTTGGATCGGGTGCTACTTTTGGGCATAATAAAACCCACGCCTCTTCTGAAGGCTCRACTTGAATTTTAAGTGCCCGTTCAGCCTGTTACTCTTGTGGCCTTGCTATCGATAACGATGCCTCTGCGCGCTCCAGAAAAGACTTAATCTCCGCTGTAAACGTCTCGGCGCAGCAGCGTGATCGAGCAGACGCACTGTTCTGGGCAGGGCTGTTGCTCAGGAGGGTGACATTTTACTTGTAAACACACGTCTGTCTGCTCGGATAGAGCAAAAGATTTTGTTTTGACAGGTGCCTAAGCTGCTATAGTTAATTCAGAGGACTGAAAAATAGCTTCTAGATCATTTAATCCAGTTCTTCCCAACCACAGACTGGTATTTTGCACAGGGCGGAAAACATTACTCGACAGAGCGGAGGAAATAAGAGGGCACCATCAATTCTGAGCTGGGTTGGCAAAATTATATGTTTAGAAAAAATGCATTAGGAAATGGGAAGCATTGTGTGAGCTAACCGCATAAAGCACTTATGTCTTAAAAATGTTGCCTCCTTCTGAATCTGCATCCAGGTTACACTTGACTGATTTTTCTAGACCTTGCAGTTAATGAAGTGTTAGCTTGCTAACCGTCTGCAGCAGTAAATTATAAGGGTGGAATCTCATGTTGCTGATATGCAGCCTAGAAAGAGCTGAATTTTATCACAACATCACAAACTGTTTGGACAGTTGCAGGTTTAAAAGAAAAATGTGAAGCACGTGACATGCGGTTGAGGGTTTTTATAATAGCTGTTCCTCATGCCACTGTGGCGGGAGAGTTGGTAATTTTTAATCGCAGCCTGTTGGGCCTGTGGTKGTCTGGTACCTGTTTACTGTTATTTGCCCAACTGAATGACGGACTGAAAAGCGTTTGAATGAATCTCTCTAAGCCAATGCTGTCCAAAAATGTGCTGCGTGCTAGACCGAGCGGCCGGTCGGGCGGCCACAGCCCAACTGTGTTAGCAGGGGCAGGGTGGTTTGAGGTCTGTGGCATGTCACCCAAAGTCACGCAGGAGAAAAGTGTGACCCAGAGGTCAGAAAGGTGGGGAGCACTGCTCCAGGGGGAGTGGTATTCTGTGTAACGCTCAGCACCCACAGAGACAACTCGCGTGAAGGCCCGGCTACTTACCTTCCTTCGGGGAACTTGCCCTTTTACTTCAAGAGCTTTACCTGGTGTTTCAATCCAGAGCAGGCGGCTGTTGAGTCCTGACCTGATGGATGCAATTGTCTTTTTCAGCCTAAAAGTATGGAACAGTTCTTCAGTATTTCCCAGCATGGCTCTCTAGTACGGTCCCTGGATATTGTATTACATTAGGGTCTGGTTGGTTGAGTTTGTACATGTAAGACCTAATTCAAAATCCATTGTGATAGTGAAGAAAACTTATTCTTCCCCTACATGTATTCCTCCACTCGTGCTTTAAACTGGTAATATTTTCCTGTAAACAACACTTTGCTCGATATAGCACGCTCCTGTTTTTCAACTCTGCCTGGTACCTATGTAAAGAAGCCTCTTTCAATTCTGTTTCTGTAACCCTGCCACAGGAGAGGAAGGAGGAGAAAGGATGACAAGAGCCCAAGGCTGCCCAAGAGGAGGTAGGTGATGCCCTCTGCTCATTTCTGTTCTGAAGACCTGCTTCCCTACACAGAGATATGAATGGTCTTGAAGCCATCTCTTCTGCGCCTTATAGAAATCTGCCTTTAAAGGGAGGAAAAAGTAGTAGCGTGCCTTGACTTCCTTCCTTTCCTTGCCCTCTCTCCCCCAAGGGTGTGGCTCAGTTTCTTCCAACTGAGCCATTTTTTTCCCTTCTCAGTTGATGCCTAGATGGGCAGCAGCCGGGGGAAGCGGCTGGGATCTGTCTCTCTCCTGGGGTTTTCTCGGTTCTGGTGAGAGCCCTCGAGCAGTGCTGGGAGCAGAGAGGTTCCTGCCAGCACAGGAATATTGGAGCAGCAATCCCTTGCTCTCACGTCACCGCAGAGCTGCACTCGCTGGTCATTTATCTTCCTGCTGCCCTGGCTTGAGGCGTGCCAGCTGACCTCTCTGCCTGTTTTCTTCTTGACTTCTTAGGAAGAAGCCTCCAATACAGTATGTCCGCTGTGAGATGGAAGGCTGCGGCACAGTCTTGGCTCACCCGCGTTACCTGCAGGTTGGTTGAGATTTTTTTCCACTTCTTGGAAAGGCGTGTTTGCCGTTTGCAACAGGCAGCTAATCTGTCACTGGCACTGAAATGCTCCTTTCTAATCCTGCCTTTTTGACAGACGTCATTAGTCATGGCGGGTTGTGACCAAGTGTGGCTTTGCATCTACCCCGTTGCTAGATGCCCACATTTGGTTGGCTTGCTTCTATCACTGAAGGTCCAAGCCTTTGTGGTATGAYGGTGTCTTGTCAGTGACTGGAGTCTGGCCTGCTGAGATGCCATCTGTGATCAGTGTGTCTTAGCCGTGTAAAGAGAGTTTACGACCTTTCGCGCTCCTTTTTCAGCATCACATAAAGTATCAGCACTTGCTGAAGAAGAAATATGTGTGTCCCCATCCCTCCTGTGGTCGGCTTTTCCGGCTCCAGAAGCAGCTCCTGCGGCATGCCAAACACCACACAGGTACAGGGAGGTGGGACCTAAATCCAAACTCCTCGTCTGGTCAGTGAATGGAGGGGGGGGGTGGACATTGAAAAGCCTCCAGGTCTTCTGGGGAGGGTGGAGCTAAGGCAGGTGGTATTGCTTTGCAGCAGCATGGTTATTGCTCCCTTCTGGATTACCATGTTTTAAGGTGAAGAGTGGAATGGGCTGCAGAGGGTTTTGTTAACCCTGTGGCAAGGATCATTCAGGGGTCCTATAGAGGGATAAAACAAGCCAAGCTTTATCTTAATTTGCTAGTTCTTCAATATCGTTCAGAATGGATGATTAGCTCTACAGAGAGTCTTAACTGCCTCTTAACTCCCCAGATCAACTGCTCTGGTGTCTTGAGGGCACCTCTTCCTTTACTATGTCTGCTGGCCTCCCAGCATTTCTGGTTCTGAGGTAGCTTCTGGTTCTAGCTTTGCGGGTAGCTTTACTGACAGTGTGCGAGAGCTGGGGGAGAGGGAGCAGGTCTGCCGGTGAGTAATGCTCAGCCTGGTGTTGCTTTTCAGATCAAAGGGATTATATCTGTGAATACTGTGCCCGGGCGTTCAAGAGTTCTCATAACTTGGCAGTGCACCGGATGATCCATACGGGCGAGAAGCCCTTGCAGTGAGTACCTCTGCCTTGCTCTCCTCCTTTGACCCGTGGATACGCCCATTCTTGGACCGCAACGGGAGCGGGGGCAGCTCTCAAGACAGGGCTGGAACCTGTTCTTGGAGTGCCAGCTCTCTTTAAACACACGCCTGTAGGAGTGTTTGAGCTGCCACTAGTTGTTTCGCCTGCTCCTCGAGGCAGTGTCTCGGTAGAGATCTCGGGAGCGTGAATAAGCCCTCTGCAAATGCAACTGGAAGAGCTGGAGCTGTGGTGACGTGCCATTTTAGTGGGCCTTGCTGTTTCCCTGAGCGTTTCTCCTTGTTAATGCTGTCTACAAATGTGTGCTGATGCCCCCCCTGTTGTGACCTCTCCCTTTTCTCCTTCCCCAGGTGCGAGATCTGTGGGTTCACCTGCCGGCAGAAGGCTTCCCTGAACTGGCACATGAAGAAGCATGACGCGGACTCCTTCTACCAGTTCTCCTGCAACATCTGTGGCAAGAAGTTTGAGAAGAAGGACAGCGTCGTGGCCCACAAAGCCAAGAGCCACCCAGAGGTGCTTATCGCCGAAGCGCTGGCTGCCAACGCGGGTGCCCTGATCACCAGCACCGACATTTTGGGCACTAATCCCGAGGCCATTGCGCCGCCCACTGATGGCCAGGGCCTCCCCCTTCTTCCCGACCCCCTGGGAAGCGCCGCCCCGGCGGATTGCCTGCTGCTGAACCCTGACGGGATGCCGAAGACGTACTGCAGCGGGGCAGAGCGCGTGAGCCTGGTGGCTGACGGCAAGCTCTTCGTGGGCAGCGGCAGCAGCACGAACCCTGAAGGGCTGGTCATGAACACAGAGATCCTGGGAGCCACCACGGAGGTGCTCATTGAAGATTCAGACTCCACCGGACCCTAGTGGGTGGGGAGCACGCGGGGTGCTGGGACAGTTTGGACTCTGTATTTAAAAGGAGGGGTGGAAGAAAAAAAAAAAAAAAAGAAACTTATTGAAAGAGAGAAAAGTTAAACAAAACTTAAAATACTAGTAAATAACCGAAGGGTCTGCTCCCCTCCAGCGTGGATCACAGCACATCCTCTTTCTCCCAACCACTTCTCTCTCTCTCTCTCTCTCTCCCACTGCTCCTTTGTAGAAAGGGGCACGCGCTGCCGTTACCAGAGCAAGTTGGATCAAGCGACGGATTTCTCCGAGGGAGGGGAAACGGCCGAAACCCTTTGCTCTGCCCCCAAAGCGGATGCCTTTCTGGCTCCTCGACGCGGCCCCCCGCTCGCAAACTAGAAAGCGTTTGCGCTCTGGATGAGTTTCTTAGGACTCCCTCCCGCCCCCGTGGTCCCAACTTCTATGCATCGCTGCGCTCTGGTCCTTCGCAGTCTCACTCTTCCTCCCGGGGCTGGGAGTTTGGCTTGGCACTTTAGGCCCCCTCAGCAGGGCGAGCTGTAAAACAGCCCGCGGCCCTCTCCCCGCYGCGCTCCTCCGCTCCGGCTCTGGCAGGAAGTCTAGGGAACGCCCTGGCTCGTAGATCGTGTTTGCTTGGAGAGGCCTGGGGGCTACGGGAGCCCTGCGTGGGAGAGCAAGGAGGAGCATCCCGGTTTGACGACAGTAATTTGCACTTTGAACGTGTTTCGTTTTTGTGTTGTGGTAACAAGATTCCTTATTTATTGATGAAAGGRTCGGTATTTTTTAGTTATGTTCTCGGGGGAGGGGGGAAGGGTTCGGGCTGTTTCCCAGTAGGCTCCTTCACACTAGGGAGTTGCAGGGAGCGAGTCGCGCCGTCGTAACGGCGGCGGGGAGAACTGAGGTGACGAAGGTGTTTGGGAGCCGTGGCTTTTTTGGAGTAGAGCGAGAGCCCCTGGAGAAGAGCCTGTTTGCAGTGAGAGTCTTTGCAGCAGCGTTTTAACTGGGAGGATGAGGTGAGTGATGGAACGGCCGGCTCTTGCCTCCCTCCCTCCCGGGTCACGCTGAACTCCTTGCATTAAATACCTTTTTTTTTTTTTTTTTTTTTCCCTTTTGCCTCATCCCTGCTCCCTAGCCTTGCAGGGAAGAACATCACTAGCCAGGAACTTGTTCTCTTGACTTAGGACAGCTGTGAGCTGCTTACTGGTGGGAGATGTCCCGCTCCTCATCCAACTCTGCCTCCGCTTTCCAGGTCTAGACAAAGCTACAGATGCAGAGACTGGCTATGGTTGTCTCGGGCTTGTTTATCCGACGCGGCAGACTGATACGGGCCTAAGGGACTGTCGGCTTCTCTTCCCGCCCCGCTTTGGGGGGTGGCGGTGGGGTGTTGTGCAGGCCTGTTCTCCAGGCTCCTCGCTCAGGTGCAAACACCCCTACTTTCTGTGAAACAAGGTGGTTCACGTAGTACCCGCTGGTGTAGTTAGGACAGCTCTGGGCCCTCGGAAACGTTTGCGTAGCATATGACGCGTCTCTGGTGTTGAGACTTGGATCTTTTTGCTCTGTTATCTGAAGCTTTATGTGGAGACCCGGTGGCCTTGAATTCTTAGCATTTTTTTGGAAGAGGTAAAAAATAACCTGGGTGGTTTCTTTTTGTCTGCTTGTTTTTTTTTCGGTCGGGTTTATGTGGTTGGGAATAGAGCTGMAGTGTCTTGTCTGAGCACAAGGTCAGCTAAATTGGTCTGTAACGCAAAGCTGCTAGGCAAAAATCAGGTGTTTGGGGTTTGGAGAATGGCAGTGAAAGGTGGGATTTCACTGGAAGCTGTTTAATGAAAAACTGACTCTAGGTGCCCACTCTATCCCCCATGCTACCTGCAAATCCAACTGCGGCTCAAACCAGACAGCTTCTATTGGGTCGTTCTTTCCTGGTTGATTGGGGCGGTTCGTTGTCAAACAGTTTGCAACCCTGGTTGTCTTACGCCCTGGGTGCGGGCATCTCCCGCTTGCGCACTGCGGCAGCAGCGTGGCGCGCACGGGGGGGAGATGTGTCCGGCCGTTTTGGAGGTGAGGACGAGGGCTGCAGCACACCCGTGCGCGAGTCTCTCGGGGCAGCGCCGTGTCAGGTCCGCGGCGGTATGGCATCGAGCTATACATCCACTTTCTTCCGTTGGGGAGACCCAACCTCTTGCTTGGATCGCAAGAGGCCAAAATATCGGGGTTTCCAGCTCGAAGCTCTTGGGTGGCCAGCCAAATCCCCTCCCCTCCCACGCAGAAGCACCCCGCAGCGCAATGCAGTGGGCTCAAACCCCTGTCTTGACGGTTTTACCCCAGCAGCGCAGGGCTGCTGTCCAGGGAAACTCGGGGCTGGCCAACTGGTGCTTGCGCGGCGTCGCTTCTCCTAGTCCCGCTGCCAGGAGTAGAGACGCTCTCGGGTTGGCCATGCCGGCGCTGCCCGAGCCGCCTTTCGTCCCCCGGCGGGAAGCGTGGAGCGGGCAGAGCCTCGCACAGAACACTAAAAGGAGCGCTCGGGCTTTCATTTTTTTCCCGAGAACGGCACTGAAGTGCTTTTCGGGGCCGGGCGCTTGCTCGCCTCGGGTGACGCAACGCTCGAGGCGCGGGAGGCCGCCTCGGTCTGCGTCCGCCCCCGGCGGAGCGGCGCCTTTGCCGTCGCTCGCGTTCCTGGGACACGGGGGTGAAGCAGCAGTTTCGCCTCCCCAGACACTTCTGATCCCGGCCGCTCCATGCACAACCCCCTGTAGCTTTCCTTTTTTTTTTTTTCTTTCCTTTTTTATCCTTTTTCTGGTCTCAGCCAGTTGCCTGTCTGTCCTCTAACCACAGCCTGCTAACCCCCCGGTGCAGGAGAGACTGGTATAACTCCCTTTCCCCCTCCTCTTCCAATCCGTACGACTGACACAGCCCTCCCGCCGCTCCTCCGCTCGATGTCTCTCCTCCACTCGCATGCAGTTTGCTTCAATAAATTATTGTAGTAGTTTGCAATAAACTTTTTTTGTATTTTTTTCCCCTGTATTTATTTTTTTTATTTTGATTTTTTTTGCTCCTCAGGTTGGGGGGGGAGGGAAGGCGAAGGGGAAGCAGGGTTAGGGTGCTTGTCACTGTAGCCCTTGGCTCCGGCGCGCTGGGCCCTCCGTGGGTGACTTGGGGGAGGTGGGCACGGGATGGGGAGCGGGTGCCATCCTTGCCCCTCGCCCCCCTCGGGGGGGGGGGGCTCCCTGGGCCTCAGCAGCACTTTCCGCAGTAGCCACCAGGTGGCAACGGCGCCGCTGGGTTGGCAACCTGGCGGGGGAGCTGGAGCCTGGGGTGGGCTAGTGCCCAGCGGCAGGGGGCTAGTGCCCAGGCGCCCCCCCTGCTGCGCCTCCCCCCTGGGCGAAGACTCCGTGTACTATAACAATAAAGGGAAACTGCTTTTCAACTCCTGTTTTCTTGCAATCTGGGTAATGCATAACCAAAATAAACGTATGGAGGAAAAACCAAACAAACACCCAAAAAAAAAAAAAAAAAGAAGGAACGGGCTGTTTTGTTTCGCAAAAGGCAGCTCGCGGGGGCGGCCGGGACCTCCTGCCCCCCTCGGCGCCGGGGCTTGGGGACAGACCGCTCCGGGCATGGGGACTTGGTATGGGGGCCTGCACCCACGCGCCCTGCGGAGGGGATGGGCCGGGTCCCCCCGCGGCCCCCAGCAGTTGGGGTTAAGGGGCGCGAAGCGGCTCGGCCTGCGGCGGCCGCTTCGTTTCCCAATCGGAGGCTGCACCGGCTCTCTCGCCAAGCAACCCCAATCCTCAACCCCGCGGCCTGGCTGAAGCGTTAAGCAACTTCCCAACTTTAGTCGCCTTTTCCCAGCAGCCCTTTCCCGCTCTCGGCCGCTATCCGGGGGGTCGTGTTAAGCCTCGGGCGCTGGGGGGGGAGGTTTAGGCGGCCGCTAATCTTGCCGGGAGGGAGGAGCGGATCCGAGCCGGGCTCGGGAGGCCGCGGCCGCTGGGAGAGGCTTGTTTTGGGCAAGGCGCTTGGAGCGGCGAAAGCGCGGGGGAATTAGCGAAATAATCTGTCGCTGTTGATCCCAGAGGCGGGAATTTGCAGCTTCATGCCAGGCCCCAGGCAYGGAAGAGGGGGAGAGCCGGGCAGGCGGACGCGTGAGCGGAGAACTCTCTCGGCTGGAATGCACCAGCTCAGCAAGGGATTTTCCTCTCCCGGCCGGGGCACAGACAGCGCTGCGTGATCCCGGCGGCCGGGCCAGCCGCCCGGCGGCCATGGCAGCGGCGGAGACCCCCTCGGCCGCCCTCCGGCGCCGCGACCTGTGCAGCCGCGGCATCCGCCTGGCCGGGAAGATGCGCTCGGACGTYGCCGACCTCCTGGATGTCTACGTGAGTTCGCCCTTCTCCCCTGAACCGGCCTCCRCGGTTCCGGCACGGGGGGGGGAGGCTCGAGGCTGAGATGCCGGAGGGACGCGGGTGCCTCGAGGGCGCCCGGCGCGGGGGTCCCCGCTCCCACCCCGACACCTCTCGCCCCGCCAGGTGGAGCGGCAGGGCCTGGACGCCTCGGCGAACGTGGCGGCGCTGGACGGCGTGCCGGCGGCGGCGGCGGAGCGCTGGGGTGAGCAGACGGAGAGCCAGCGCCTCCTCGACAACCTGGCRGCCTACCGGGCTTTCCGGGCGCTGCTGACGGAGATGCTGGAGGAGCAGCGGGACCAGGCGGGCCCCGCGGACGCGGCCTTGCGCGAGGCCCTGGCGGCTGTCCTGCTCCAAGTCTCGGCCTTCGCCTACCACCTCGAGGAGCTGCTGCGGCTCGAGAGCCGCGGGCCCCCCGGCGAGGAGGGCGCCCGGCCCCCCACCGGCCCCCGCCTCGGCCTCGGCCTCTTCGAGAGGAAGCTGCGGGGCCTGGGGGTGCTGCGGGAGCTGGCCCAGTGGGCCGTGAGGTCGGCCCGCGACCTGCGGCAGCTCGCCAAGCCCGGCCCTGGCGGCACCACTGCGGTCCCAGCCGGCCCCGCCGAGAGCCAGTGAAGCTGGGCACGGGGCGGCGGGGGGCGAGGGGGGGGGATATCCAAGGGTCTTTTGCCACCCTTACGGAGTCTACTTAAAGCAGGTTTGGTGTGGCGAGCATCACCGCGTTGCTGCACTGGCACAGGCCGCGCTGCAATGGTCTTTTTCTTCAAAAATCAGCTTTCCGCGGCCCGGTGCTACGGCAGGAGGAGGGGAGGCGCAGCGTGGCGCCCGTGGTTGCCGGATGGGACGTTTTGGGAAGCCGTCACACCCCGGCRCTTGCCATGAAGCCTGCTGAACTCCGAAGATGCTCTAACGCCCCTACGCCGGGGTTTCCTGCCCGCCCTCCTGCAGGTGCGGGTTCCATGTGGAAAAAAAACGTAGATTTTTACACGAAAAAGTCACCCGGTTAAAGGAGGCTTAGGAATTGCCCTGGTAAAAAGCCCCCTCCACCGCCGCTGGGAGACTCGAGGAGGTTTTGCCCCTGCCGCGCGGTCCGTTTTCTCCCCCTGCCGCAGCTCYGGCACGGCTTGGCCGGGCGCCTATAACGTGGCCTTTTCCGCACGTCGAATTCCTGCTCTAACCGCTTTGGGGCTTTTCTGCGGGTGGGGGGGAACAGGAGCGAATTTCTTAACAGGTCGGACAAGGTGACGAAGAGGATCTCTCAACTGACGGCCGCGATTTGGAAGACCCTCCGCCAGGAGGTTGGAGCCTGGCTCCCCGGTGCAGCGAAGAGTTATTTTAGGGCTGGAAATGGCGCGGAGAAATAAATAGCCCCAGCTTGCCTCGGCTGCCCTGTGAAGGCCGGGGGAGCCGTGAGGGTTTTCAGCCGCTTGGGATATATATATATTTTTTCTCTGCATGGACGTGCTGGCTGCTGGCCACAGAGAGAATAAAAGGGCTGGGGTATCTGCTGRGGTGGCGTGACTTTTTGGGGGAGGTGGGTGAGCAGGGGGTTGAGCCTCCCCGGGGCTCTTTCCGGCCGTGCTAGAGCCTGTGCCGGCTGTCCCGGCACTGAGCTCATGGGCTCCGAATTGCTCCCTGGCCCTGGGGATGYGCCGGGAAGGGGGAACTGAGGCATGGGGGGAGTGTGTTGGTGGAGCTGCTTGGCATCGCGGCATGCTTGCGGCAGAGGGGAGCGCTGTGTTTTCCCCAGCTGGGCTCTCCCCCCGTCTGCCCTGGGGGGCTATGTGGCCTCTGGGGGACCCCCCCCCCCATTCACAGCCCTTCTCCCCCACTTGGCTCTGGGCCTGGGCTCCTTTTGCCGCCGTGAGCCCTGGCATTGGACCCTCCACCCCCACCCCGGCTACTACACAACCCCCATTCCCGCCCGGGCTGGGGCGTTTCTCCAGGCTCAGGAGCGCTGGCGGCCCCGGAAGGGTTGATCCTGGTGGGGAGGGAGGTTCGGGATGCACTGGAGAAGACGATGGAGCTGGGGACGAAGGAGGTGGTGGGGGTAGAGGGAGAGGCAGCCGAGGGGGTAAAACGGCACGGGTCGTGCCCCCGCGCAGCCTGCAAGAGTGGGGGGGAACGTGCTCCCTCTGTGTGGCAGTGCGGGCGAAGCGCTTTGTCCCCTTGAATTACTTTCAAGTCCATTAGAAATCCAGCTTGAAAAAGAAAAAAGCATCGGGAGAAGGCCTGGCAGCATTGCCCCCCCACCCTGACCCCGCGGGGCGTCTGCCCCAAGGCGCCCACGTTCCGCTCTCTGCCCGGCAAAGGTCGGGAGCCGCCAGGCGCGGGGCTGTGGGTGGCCGGCTTTCGGAGAGCCGCGAGCCTGAGCCGGCGGGGGGGGATTGGCCGGGGCGGATGCCTGGCGGCGCGGAGCAAGGCCAGGGACGCGGCCGGCCCCGCACAAAGCGGGCTTTGTGCYGGTGGGCGGGCAGCGGCGCCAGGCTGGCCCCGCCGAGGCGCGTGGGGCCGCGGCCGCCCCAGGGAGCACCAGCAGCTGGCGATGCCCAGGGCGTWCCTTCCTCCGTGCCGATTGCTGCCTGACCTCCGCGTTGCAGGTCAGACTGGATTTTCGGCAGCGTTTCGGCTTCCTGGCGCTCGTGAATGACAATTGCCGGCCTTTATTTTTTTCAGACTTAGCTGAATCGCATCTTAGCCAAACCAGTCCCGCTTGTCTGCTTCACGCCTTTGAAGGCATCTTCCTTCCCCCCCCGCCACCCGCAGGAGGAAAGGAAGGACTTTTTCTCCCCTTGTAACCTGAACAGCTAGAAACTATTATTTAAACTTTTCCTGATCACTTTTTCTGGTGCAGAAAATAACGTGAGGAGAAGTCTTGGACAGCCTCAAAGTGAGCCAGATCCAACAGTGGCTTTTGCCTGGGCAAGAAGAGCAGCCCATGGACAGGATGTGGTGGGAGGACCTCATTTGGGATCAGCGGCAGGTTTTTTAGCTCTTGTGAGCTAACATGAACCAGTTTCAGTACATAAAGCTGTGAATCCTTAGCTTGCAACAGTAAGAGCAGCTGGAGCTGGGATGTGGCGGTGACCCTCTCACCTGAAGGAGATGACAGGTTTTATTTGAAGGATTGGAAAAAATCAAATTGTGGTCGCCAGTGGTCAGAAGTCTTGTAACCTCGTAGTCCTGCTGCCCCTCACCTGAGACAGTGTCATGTTACATTTATTCTATGGGGCTTATTCTGGAGAAAATCTAGAAGAATTCTAGCTTCTTCTCGAAGAAGCTAGAAGAAATGGGCTCTTTCCTCCAATTTGTGAGCTCCCCCTGAATCGAAGCACCAAGCAAATTAGCAAGGAGGAAAACTTTTGACAGCGGTGCTGCAAGCTGAGGCTGCTCAAGCAGTATTAACGTGTTGGAATTGCACTCGAAATATAAACAGAGAAGGGAACTTAACATGGAGGAAAAGAAGCTGGGATATTCGATTGTATTTACCCACAATGCCCTTACACATCGTTTTTTTTGGACATAGTTTAGYGACGGCTTTAACAGCGAATGCTGGTGCGCGTCGCGTGTTTTCTGCTGGTCTTGATGCATTACTTCTTCCYGCTGGGTGGTGTTTTCTGACGATTGAGCAAGAGGCTTCAAGTATCAAACCTGCACCACCAATATGCCCCAAAGTCCAAGACAGAGGTGGCGACTTCCGAGTCTGCTTTTCCTTAAATTGTGTTTTTCAGCTGAAGCCCGGACAGGAATTGCTAGTAAAGTAATTTGGAAAAACGCGGGTGCCGGATGGACCAGATCACTTGCTACCGGGAGACTCTTTGAACCTGCATTACTGCAAGTGGGAAATTAAATTGATGTGGCTCGTGGCGAGGTAGGCGCCTCTCAACCTGACTTAAATCGATGTCACGCCTCACATTAAACTTCGGCGGCGCTCTCCTGTCGCCAAGGGCCTGTCTGGAAATTAAAGACGGCGCCACTGCTGCCCGGGGCTCCGCGACTGGAGGGCGGCGGCGGGATGGCAGGAGGCGACTGATGGCGGTGGGGACCGACCGAGGCCGCTTCCGACCTTGGCCTTGTCTGCGCCCACGGGCGCCTCGCTTCCCTCTTTGGCGGCGAAAGCCCACAGACTTTTTCCCCGCGTGGGGAAGCTTCTCCCCCAGCCGGCCCCGGGGCGTCCCCACTGCCGCCAGCCTCGGCAGGCGAGGCGCCCAACGGTCACCACACGGAGCCGCCCCCCCCTCAACACCGCCGCGATGGTTCAGCCCGGCCGGGCCTCCCCCCCCCTCCCCGCCGCCGCCGCCGC
>NW_020447466.1:21588-22855 GCF_003343035.1 Apteryx rowi | reverse complement strand
CCGCAGCGCGCGGAGCATGCCGCCGGCGGGCGGGCGGCGGGGGGCCGGCGCCTGAGGCGGGGGCGGCCATGCTGCTGGCCTCGGCCGCCGTGGTGTGGGAATGGCTCAACGAGCACGGCCGCTGGCGGCCCTACGGCCCGGCCGTGAGCCACCACATCGAGGCGGTGGCCCGCGCGGGGCCGCGCGCCGGCGGCAGCGTGGTGCTGGGCCAGGCCGACAGCCGCCTGGCGCCCTACATCATCGACCTGCAGTCCATGCACCAGTTCCGCCAGGACACGGGTGAGTCGAGCCCCCCCCGCCGCCCTGCCTGCTGCCCGTGCTGCCGCCGCTCCCCTGCTTGCCCTCGCCTTGCGCGCGCTGCCGGCTCCTGCCGCTTTGCAGCGCGCTGCGCTGCCTCCCCCGGCCCCCGGTCGCAGCGGCTCGCCGGACGCCGCGTCGCGTCGCATCGCATCGCATCGCATCGCGTTGCACCGCGCGGTGGGGAATTGTGGCGCGTTGCTCCGCGCTGCCTTGGCTTTGCATCACGCACCCACTYGCAACGCGCCGACCCTCGCTGCCCTGCCCCGTCCTGCATCGCTCCGCGCTGCCCCGGCCTTTCCGCACCCCGCTCGGTCCCCCCCCTCTCCCCGGGCCCGGTTTGGCCCTTTCGGCCGGGCGCTCGCYCCGCGTCTCGCTGGCGACGCGGGTATTTCGGGTGGCCGAGAGCGGCCCCGCTGCGGGAGGGGGTCGCGGCCCCGCGCGCCCTGAATAGCTATTGTCCCTTTTCTTCGCCCGCTGAATGGGAGGCCGGCGGCGACGGCGGCTTTCCCACGGCGCCGGGCCCGCCAGATGCCGCATGCYGTCGCGGGCCCCTTCCCCGCCGGAATAAATTACTCGGCCGGGCGGCTCGACCCAACAGCGTGTCGCCTTTCCCTGGCTCCGGCAGGCACCATCCGCCCGGTGCGGCGCAGCTACTACGACCCGTCGTCGGCGCCGGGCAAGGGYGTCGTGTGGGAGTGGGAGAACGACAGCGGCTCCTGGACGCCCTACGACATGGACGTGGGCATCACCATCCAGCGGGCCTACGAGAAGCAGCACCCCTGGGTGGACCTGAGCGCCATCGGCTTCTGCTACGTCATCGACTTCGCCACCATGGGCCAGATCAACCGGCAGACCCGGCGCAAGCGCCGCGTCCGCCGCCGCCTTGACATGATCTACCCGCTCGTCTCCGGCGCCTTGCCCAAATCCCAGTCGTGGCCGGCCAGCCCCGGCGCCGGTGCTGCCGCCT
>NW_020447466.1:16431-20609 GCF_003343035.1 Apteryx rowi | reverse complement strand
AAAAAAAAAAAAAAAAGAAAAAAGCAAGCGGCGACAAAAAGAGGCCGTGAATAGTTTGGAGACGCAGRCGGGGTTTCTAAAGAGCCGAAGAAAAGGCTTTGGGGAGGTGGTGGGGGGGCACGTCGCTAGATTAGGGAATTCTCCGTTTCCCGGTCTGTCGCTCAGGCAACTATTGTGCAGCCGCCCGGCCYGGGCTGCCCTCCGCCCCCGGCTGCGGCCGGGCCCCCTCCGCGCCTCACCGGCCCCCGGCGTAACCCCGGGCCGGGAGCAGCAGCGGCCTGGCTGGGGTGTGTGTGTGKGGGGGGGTCCGGGGATGCCCCCTCGCCGGCTTTTCCGCCTCCGCGTCTTGCCCCGTGGCTGCCCTCGATTGCACGGTGGTTTTTTTTTCCTTGCTTGGGGTTTCCTCCGGGAAGAGCCCTTACGCCGCCCGTTGCTCTCCCCCAGGGTCCCCACCGTGCCCGTGAAGAACCTCACCGGCTCCAGCCCCGTCAACCCGGCGCTGGCAGGTGAGGACGGGCCGGCGGTGGGTGCCGGGGGGGTGGTGGTGGTGGTGGGGTTCCTCCGCTGCGGGGCGCCGATTTGGGCGCTGGGGGCTTTGGCCGCGGGAGCTGAGCTGCGCTCCGCTGGCGCCGTCTGCCCTCCCCGCAGGCATCACGGGGATCCTGATGAGCGCCGCCGGGCTGCCCGTGTGCCTCACGCGGCCCCCCAAGCTGGTGCTGCACCCGCCGCCCGTCAGCAAAAGCGACATCCAGGCCATCCCCGGCATCGGCCACACCTGCCGCAAGACCACCAAGAAGCAGGCCAAGAAGGGTGAGCGCCGGCTCCCCGCCTCGCCCCCCTCCCCTGCGCCGGCCCGCGGAGCCCCCCCCTCGCCGCCGCGCGCTGACCCTGCCTCGCTCCTCTCCTCCAGGTAAAACCCCGGAGGAGGTCCTGAAAAAATACCTGCAGAAGGTGCGGCATCCGCCGGACGAGGTGAGAGCAGCGGGCATCGCCCCCCTGCCGCCGTCCCCRGCTGCCTGCGCTTGCTCTGAGCCTGGGCACCAGAGAGTTTGGTTTGTTTTTTAAATTTTATTTTTTGTTGTYATTTTTTTCCCTCGCCCCGACCCTTCTCCTCCTGCAGGACTGCACCATCTGCATGGAGCGCCTCTCCGCGCCCTCGGGCTACAAGGGACCCCAGCCGGCCATCAAGCCTGACCTGGTGGGGAAGCTGGCCAAGTGCGGGCACGTCTTCCACCTCCACTGCCTGGTCGCGATGTACAACAACGGCAACAAGGTGGGCGGCAGGGCCGCGGAGCCCGCGCGCGCGCTTAGAGAGCTTTACGGCCTTGACTTCGCTTCCGCCCCTCCCGAGGTTAGCGGCGGCGAACTTTGATCGGCGCCGTTTGAGCGCAGGTACGCGGCGCCCCGGGTCGGGCAAGCGCTTTTCCGGCTGCCGAGGGCTTTTTGGACCCGCTGCGAACGGGCGCTTTGTTTGGCGCGCCCAGGGAAACGGCTTTTGCGGCGTTTGGGGATTTTTCTTATTTGCGGAAAAAAATGATTTTGTCTATTTGCAAAAAAAATAAAACCCCAAAACCCCCAAAAACAGAGGCAAGGAAAGTAAGGACCATCAAACGGATGACGAAGAGAAATTCAGACCTCGGCTTGTTTGGTTAAAGCCGCTTCACAGCAGCAAATCCTCCCAGCCCTCCCCCCTGCTTCCTGCACGGTTTTGAAATGAATGTGTTTTTATGACGGGAATGGCGTTCGACACCGTTTAGGGACAAAGTGCCCCGAGCTGGCAGTCTGGCTCAGTGCTGGAGGTGATGCTGGGGAATACTGATTTCGCGTTTCCCTCTTTTTTTTTTTTCCCCGCTCTCAGGACGGGAGCCTGCAGTGTCCGACTTGCAAAACCATCTACGGGGTGAAGACCGGGACTCAGCCCCCCGGGAAGATGGAGTATCACATTATCCCTCACGCGCTGCCCGGCCACTCTGACTGCAAAACCATCCGCATCATCTACAACATCCCGCCGGGGGTGCAGGTGCGCCCCGGCCCCGTGCCCCGAGCGGGTGGATGGGTGGCGAGCGCTCCCCCGCGGGGGGGGCTGGCGGCCCTCGTCCTTGCTGCGTYGCCCCGGGGGGCTCTGTCCAGGGGCGATACAACTCGAGCCTGAGCTTGGGGATCTGGGTTCAACGGTGTTTTGGGAGCTGTGTGTCCACAGGGATGCTGTGGGAGGACTGGGGTGAATCTGCGTGGCGGCGTCGGACCCATCTGCTGGGTGGCAGTGAGGACGGTGGCATTTAGGGCCACCGTCCTGGAGCGTAGCTGCACCAGGGTGAAGGGGCACCTTATCTTGCACCCAAAGCGTTTTCTGAACTGCAAAGCTTTTAATTTCTCTCCCGCTTTGCACGCTCCAGGGACCGGAGCATCCGAATCCCGGGAAAAGCTTCACCGCCCGCGGCTTCCCACGCCACTGTTACCTGCCGGACAGCGAGAAGGGCAGGAAGGTGAGAGGGGCTCCCGTGGGTGGCTCGGGCTGWCTGAGGCACGTTGGAGGGTGTGATGAAGGGGAGAGGACGGGAGCTCAGTGGAGAGAGCAGCTAATTTGGAGAGAGGGGAAAAGCGAATTGGACTTGCGCAGGCGAGCACGGATGGAGGTTTTTGCCTCTCACCCATCCGGTATGTCCCACAGGACATGCGGGAGGCCTGAGATGTTATCGTGTGCCGGGGGGAGCTCTGCAGCCCACTCCCATCTTTTTGGTTTGGGTGAACCATCCTCTGTAGGACCCCATGCCGGTAGCCAAGAGACCGTCCCGCTTCTTTTCTTCCTGCCCTGTCTCCATCCCCTGCCCAGTGCTTCCTCCTTGTCCTTCCCCTGCCTCCTCCACCCGCCCTGGGATGTTGGAGTTGGAGCTGCAGGTGGTTCATACGCAGCCTGGGCTGATGTGTGGGGTTCAAGACTAAAATAAAACCTGCCTTTGCGCAAATCGGCTCCTAAAAGAGGAGCGTTGCTCTGGAGATACCGGGGTGCAAAAGCTTCCCTGGGACAGTTTGGCTTTGGGGAGAAGGRGGCGGCGGGTCACACGCATCGCCTAGGTAGGCATGGGCGATCACGCGTGCCCTAATTAAACGAGGTGCTCCCTGGGTCTGGCCTCCCCCGTGCTTTCAGCACGCGTTGACCTCGCGGCCTGCCCCGTCTCCCGTCCGTTCAGGTACTGAAGTTGCTGTTGGTAGCCTGGGACCGGCGCTTGATCTTTGCCATCGGGACCTCCAGCACCACAGGCGAGTCGGACACCGTGATCTGGAACGAGATCCACCACAAGACGGAGTTCGGCTCCAACCTCACCGGCCACGGCTACCCCGACGGCAACTACCTGGACAACGTGCTGGCTGAGCTCGCGGCCCAGGGCATCACTGAGGAGAGCTTAGCCCAGGAGAAGGACTGAGACTGTGGCGGGGAGGCGAGGGAAGGGGCGCCCCGCGGGTGGCCGACCTTCTGCCGCCCTTCGGCCCTTGGTACATGCTGCCGCCTCCCCGTGCCCTGGCTCTCCGCCACCGCCGCTGCCTCTTCCGTCCCACCGTATCCTGCTCTGAGGATAAAGTTGGTGGAGAAACCTGGCTGGGGCTTTGCACGGAGGAGCTGGAGACCCTCTGGTCTCTGGTCCAGTCCCTGGTGCTCGGTCAGTGAGAGCATCCCCAGGCCGGGGCCTGCTGGTGGGGACGTGGGAGAAAGTCGTTTCGGACAACCCCTTCCCTTCCCTGGAGGTTAGGTCRGTCGTGCTGGTGGCCGCGAGCTCCGGGAGGGGAAGTGAAAGGCCGAAGTCTGGAAACGGCCTCCGCGGCGGCGGCGAGGGAGCCGTCCTGCCCCGCGGAGCCGGGCCGTCGTCCGGGCCACTGCATCGGCCACCCCGGGAGCCACGAGGATTTGAACCGGCCTCGGCGTCTCGTCTGGGCCGGTCGCCTGTCATGTGTCGTCACGTCCCTGCTGCCGTCACGCCAGGAGCTGCAGAGGCGCCGGGACTGGGCCAGCCCTGTCCTGTCCCTCCTCATCTRTCAGGACATGCCCAGCCTGGCCCCAGCCCCCCTCCCCAAATCTTTGGGGGGGACCGTGGGTCCCAGGGAGCAGCTGGGGASGCGTCCCCCTCACTCCAGCCCGGACTCGTCCTGCAGTCATTTGTTCGTTCGTTCATTTGTCCTGT
>NW_020447466.1:580-15301 GCF_003343035.1 Apteryx rowi | reverse complement strand
ATCCCTAGCCCCAGGTGCTGGATCGATGCCTCCGCTACGGCATAGTCTTACTTTAATAACTTTTTTTTTTCCTTTTTTTTCTTTTTTCTTTTTTTTTTAATGCCGTGTCGCCTATGCAATTAATTGCCGGCCGCAAAATAAAATCGCTCCGTGCCTCTTTGCATGTGCGTGTATATCTATGCGAATAGATATACGTGAAAGCGCGGGGGGGTTTGCTGCCCGCCTGCTCGGCCGGGGGGGGATGAGCGCCGCTGGTGCCACGTGGGGGGGGTCTCCGCAGGGCCGAGCGCGCCCTCGTCCTCTGCTTCCGTGTGCAACGAGGCCGTCGGCGGAGCCCCCCCGGCTTCCAGTGCTGGCGACGCGGGGTTGGGGCACGCGGTGGCGGTGGCGGGGGGGATGCTCAAGCCGCCGGCTCCTGCTGGTACCCCACGCTCGCGGCGTCGCCGCCTAGGCCCTCCCCGTCCCCCATCGCCCGGTACCCCCTTGCCTTGTACCTCCGGCGCCCGTAGGCTGCTACGGCCAGCACGCCGGCCAGCCCTACGGCGGCGGCGGCCGTCACGCCGGCCACCTCGCCCCCCGTCATCCCGCTGCCCCGCACGGCCTCCGCGGCCTGCCGCGCCTCGGCGGGCCGAGCCGGGCGCCACGCGGGGCTGCCGGCCTCCTTCACCCAGGAGGCGGCGCCGCTGCTCACCAGGACGGTGTCGGTGGCGGGCAGGGCGGCGGGAGGCCGGGTGAAGGGCGGTGGGCGGGCGGGCGGCAGCGCGCCCCCCGTGATGGCGCCGGCCTCCGCGCAGTAGGCCACCTGGCAGCTGTCGCTGATGAGCGCCAGGTGCTGGCTGAAGCCGGCGGGGCAGCCCTTGGCGTGGGGGTCCCCGGCGGCCTCYCGCCGCCCCCCGGCCAAGGGGTTCCCCGCCTGGCAGCTGAAGAAGCCCCCGAAGGGCACCGCGTAGCGGCCACCCGCCTCGTAATCCCCGCTCACGCACACCCTCAGGTCGTCGAAGAGCTTCAGCGCTGAGTAGCCCGACGGGCACGACTGGGCGCCCGTGATGGGGTTGGCACCGCGGGCGCTGAAGAGCCCCCCGAAGAGGTAGCCGGAGGCCGGGGGCGCCGGGCCGCTGGCGGCGCACCAGTAGGYGCTGAACTGCACCCGCGAGAGCCAGAAGACGTCGCGGCACACGCGGTGGCAGAAGATGCCCAGCACGCACTTGTCGTGGCACTCGAGGTGGCTGTAGCCTTCCTCGCGCTCCTGCACGGCCAGCCGCACCGGGGTGTAGGCGTCGGGGCAGGAGAAAGCCCCCGTGAGCGGGTTCTTCTGCTCCAGCCCCCGGCACAGCGCCCYGGCGTCAGGGCCGCTCAGCCCCACGCACTCCTGGAAGGCGCCRCCCAAGGTGAAGTTGGCGCCGGCGCCCTCGCACGAGCCGTCGTCGGCGTTGGCGTGGAAGTTGAAGTTGGGGGAGGCGGCGTCCGTGCAGCCCGGGTAGGTGTTGAAGGCGTAGTARCGGCGGATGGCCATCTCCACGCGCCTGGCCAGCCGCCTCACYGTTGGGGTGGGCAGCTCCGGCAGGGCGCTGGGGCTGATGAAGAAGTAGAGGGGCAGCCCCGAGCGGTCGATGGCCACCAGCTGGTTGCTGGTGCCCTCCTGCCACGTCTTGAGGGTGATGCCCGGGTAAAAGGCGGTCCCGCCGATGCTCTCCACCCTGGAGTTGGTGCGGTTCTCCAGGTACTGCCTGGTGAAGGCGGAGGTGACATCCGCAGACCCTTCGTTTTTTACACTGATGATGCTGTGGAAGGCCGCGCCGGCCGAGGCAGTGACCGCACTCCGCATGGCCCAGCTGTCTTTCAGGAAGGCTGCCTTGATCTGATCCTCCTGGACCAAGGTAGCTCCGGCATCCACGGAGGTGATGGCGTGGGTGCCGTAGTTGAGCACCAGCACCTCTGCCAGGAAATCGGCCATCCGCGTCTGGTTGTTCTCCAGGTGGCTGGCAATCGTCAGCAGCTGCTTCTTAAAGCTCTTGTCCAGGGCTGCTCCCGGGTCGATTTTGACAGTGTAGACCAGGTTCCTGACCTGGACTCGGGTGGTGACTGCCTGGTCCTTGACTTGGTGGGTCTTGGTCCGATGGAAGTCATGTGAGAACTTGCCATTGATGGAGGAGAAGAGGGACAGCTCCACATTGATGGAGGCAGAGGTGATGCTTTGGTAATCCTTCCAGGACTCGATGATCTCTGAGTTAATGTCCAGGTTGCTCTGCTTGCGAGGGATGGTGAAGATCTCGTCCGGGATGATGTAGGACCCGTCTTCTGTGGTCTTGCACAGTGAGTAGCCCAGGTTCATGACTCTGCCCATGTCCAAGTTCCTGAGATTATCCCAGCCCCCCCCGGGCAGGACTTCCAGGCTTGGGAGCTTCATGGCCTTCTTGCACTCCTGAAACCCTGCAGGGGATGATGGCTTCTGGGCCTGCTGTGTCCCTCTTACTTGAGTCACCAGCATCCAGGCGAGGAGGAGCCCCCAGAGGGCCCAGCTCATGGCTGAACTTGCTCCAGGACCCCGTCAGACGTCTGAGCGGCAAGACGGCAGCCTGGGAAGTGAGCTGACTGTGGGTGCAGCTGCTGGCTGGTTCCTCCTTTGGCGGGTTGAATTAGCAAAATGAAAAGGAGAAGTGAAAGCTGATGAATGCGGGAAGTCACCGGGCAGAGCTGAGACAGGGAGGGCCTCCCCCTCGTGAACGCTCCTTCTCCCTGTGAAAGCTGCCCTCCCGGAGACAGGCAGGGAGGTACCTCACGTGGGGACTTCTCCCTGATGGCGCCCAGGTGGTGCCGCTGTATGAATCCCCCTTGGCCAACGCTTGTGGGACTCCCCTGGATTTCCGCTGCTGCATCTCCCCACAGGTGACCCTGGCTCCTTCGTGACGTGCCAGGGCCCTGGTCCCAGCCCCATGAAGTCCCGTGCTTGGGACCGGGTGAGCTCCAGCCTCGGTCACATGGGCTTCGCTGCTGCCTCCTTCCTCGTGGAGGCCAGGAGAGCTGTTGGCCATGTGAGGAGGGAAAGGAGGAAGCGGGGACCCAACCCTGCTAGTGTCATTTCGAGGGGGGGGGACAGTGCAGGAGAGGAGGTGGACGCRTTTCTCCCTTCCCTCTTGGGGGAGAGGCTGCCAGAGACCCTGGTGCAGGTGCTGGTGGGTTTTGGGGGCTGGCCTGGCCAGGGCATGGCAAAAAATGTGTCCCCCCCCCCCCATTGCTATTAGGGCTCTCCTCTGCCCCAGACCTGTCCTTCCCCAGGGTTTGGCAGTGCCACCGACCAGGAAAAGCCACTTCTGACTGGGATCGTGAGTTGGCTCCAGCCCCTGGGACGCTGGTCCCAAAAAGTGCTGAGCTGACTGTGCCTGGGAGCGGCCCGAGCGCGGTCGGGCACCGATCCCAACGGCAGCGAGCAGGCGCTGGGATTTTTTTTCTTTTTTTGGTGTAATAGACTGTTCAAGCAGCTTCTGCTGTGAAAATTGCCGGAACAAAAGTGAATCTTTCCATAAGGCCGGGTTCATTTCCCCTATTTCAGCTGACTGCTTCCCCTTGCCCGCACTGATCCGGGAAAGGAGGAGGAGGAGGAGGCTGAAGTGAGAGCTGCGGTGGTGACGGGGAGCTGCAGATGTGCAGGTGCGTTTTCGCCAGGATAGTGCTGCTGGGGGGTGAAGCTGTTGGGGGGGGGGGGGACAGGGACACTGCATGGGCCTGGGCAGGACTCGCGGGACCGCTGAAGAGCCGAAAGGTGTTCTCTCCCTGCTCCGCTTGTTCCTCCTGAGCCAGACCCTTAGCATCGCCCTCCAGTTTTGGGCAGCACGTTTTGCAGAAGTTTTCCTTCCTGAAGCATTTTTCTTTTTTTTTTTTTTGCATCCTTTTTCATGGGAAAAGAGAACAAGCGATGAGCCGGGGATGGCCAGGGCCACATCCTGGCCCTCTGAGAGGAATGGGGCACTGGGAAAAGCAAGAGCAAGGCCGTGGTGTTCCTGGCTCTTGTGGCGTCATAACACCGGTGGGCTGGGATTCCTGCAGCAGTGTCTCCTCCTCCTCCYGCTCGTTCCTGGCACCCGGGACGCCGGGAATAAATTACGCTGGGAACGAAGCATGTTGAAGTGTTCTGGATATGCAAAGTGTTTTTTTTCTTTTTTTTTTTTAGGAGAATGCCTGAGGGCTGCTGATAAATCTGCTTGCAGTTAGAGATTGTTACTCAACGAGCAGAAAAACCACGGATCGCAACCGCAGAGCGATATGAGTTGGAGGCTAAATACTCGCGGGGATCACTGCAAATCAGAAATGAGTGAGATGCACGTCGGGGACCGGGATGGAGGGCAACGAGAGGCAGACACTGGAAACAGGTTATTTCCAACAAAAATGCAAGGCTGATTCTGCAAGCCGGCATCCAAGGCAGCTGGGGCACATTGCAGCTGGGCTGTGCTGGTAGGTGACTTGTCTGCAGCCACGAGATGGCTCTGTGCGCTGGCTTGGTCCGGGGACCGAATTGTTTAGGCTCGATAAAAAACTATGCCTATGTCATATTTACAGAGCTGTATATGAAAATCTTGCTATGTATGTAGATGTATATTTATTTGTTAAAGTTTTTTCTTGGGTAAACAAAATCCTGAAAGGGAAAGGGATACTTTTGCACCAGAATTCAGTCAACAGGAAACAACCCTTTCGTCCTCATTGAGGTTTTGTTTTTAGGTGAAGCTTAGGGACTCCTGCCATGATACAAAGCGCAGAGATATCAGACCACTGATTTTCTTTTCCCACCTTATGCTACTTCTGCAAGGCAATACTTGAGCATCGCAGTTTGTCCGGTCAAACCAAATATTTTTTTAGCAGTCCCCTTCTAGCACCAGAGGGAGGGAGGCAATTAGGGGAGTGTTAGTTATCCCCTTGTGAAAACATCTCGCCGGGAGTCTAATTGCAGGTGTCACCATCTAATGAGCCCTCTAATGTCCCCACGCCACTGCGGGGGTCTGACGCCTGTGGGAAGACACCCCGTCGGGTGAACACCAAGACGCGCGAGTAACCCAGACCACCGCCAACGCTCGCTGTGGAGCACGTGAATTGCAACTGTGGGCCAGCAAAGCCGGCTCCTGCGTGCCAACATCATCGCTGCCTTTCGATCGTCTCAGGAAGTCACGGGCGCTCTTTGCAGACCTTTTAAAATAATCGGCTATTTTGGGGCAGCGTGCGGAGAGGGAAAGCGATGCTGATGCACCAGGCTTTTCTGCAAGGGAAGACTGTTTCTACAGGTGCCACCCACAACATCAGGTTTGCTGAGCGCTGCGTAACCGGTATYGGATCATTTGGCTCAGGGAATTTCACTTGCCTTTGCATTGTTCATAAACGGTGTTTTTCTAGGAAAGGTGGCGCATTATTTTTGGTGGGATATTCAAAGCATGGGACAGGTGCTTTTGCTCTCTGGGCGTTCAAGCACAGGGAGGTAGCTCTGACACAGGGAAGACCACTTGGAAGGATCATTTCAGATTTCATTTCCCTGCGTTATAGTCACCCAGCCCCTGAGTGGCTGAAACAGCTCCAATTTCTGTGATCACACTTGCTTTATTGAAAGGAAAGACTTTACACAGTGTAAACTGGCTTCTTTTGAAGTTGTCCGGGCCTGGGGGACACTAGCGGGGTTTAATTGCCCTGAGCAGTCCCGCCTGGACCCCCACCATGCCCAGGAGCCCCAGTTAAGCTCAGCCCGGACCTCGGTCCCTCTCTCCTGGACAGACCCCAGACCTGGCTCAATGCTTGCTGTGCCTGGGGCTGGTGATGGATCCCACCGCTGGCTCCGGCTCTGCCCTCTGTGTCCGTCCCTGCAGGTCTGTTGGGGAGGGCACTACCTACTCCGGGGTGTCCTCAGCTCCCGGCTTGTCCCCTGTGATGGACATCGCCAAAATATTCTGTATTTCCGCCTTTATAGAGAAGCTCTTTTAGCTTTAACAGCACTGTGTCACCATGCCGGGGGGGGGGGGGGAACAGCACGCCTCCCCTGCACTTAAAAGGCAAGACAATTTTGGATTTGAAGTGTTGATGGGAGTCTTGCTTTAGGACAAGGGCCAAGACCTAGGTTTGACTTTTCAGCTGTGGGACCTGGGCTTTTGTTATTTTGGAGGGGGGTTTCTGGAACTTAATGCTATTGAGATGACATCATGCTAATTAACAAGCTAATAACCATCAATAATTAATTGCTGTCACTACTGATGCAATTAATTCTATAGCTAATTAATAATGATTACAAAGATTAATTATTCTGAGGATTTCATGGTTCTTTCACCAGGGCTTAGAGAAGGGTACAGTGAGATGGCTTAAGCACAAAATTATTTTGGCATCCGTGTGCATTTAAAGCAGCAATCCCTTTTCTTGAACAGCATTTTGGCTAAAGTAATCCTCTAATACCTCTCCCCCTCCCTTCCCTTTCCTGGATGCTGGTAAAAGTTAACCCTGAGCAGTCAAATTTGGCTGATGACTGGGTGGGAGAGAGCTCAGGAGGGCACTGGGACTCCTTAGCACAGCCCAGGGCTTGGTGGCAACAGAAAGGGGGGGGGTGTGTCATTTTCTGGGCATCTGGAGGAGTTTCTGCAGAGTTTCTTGCAACTTGCAAGCTGCAGGGTTGTCGGGCTGAGATCAAGCCTGGATACAAGGACCCACCTGCAAGGACGGTGGTGGAGGGAGAGTTTAAACAACCGCCTTCACTTATTTCTCTATTTCTGACCTAATCACTGGGAGTTGTCTGTTTTTGGAAGGATAAATTGTTGCGGTTTATAATCTGTTGAGGTTCAAAAGCTTTTTTGGGGATGCTCAGTTGAAAGAAAAACTCCACATGGAGCCACATCAAAGCTTGGGCTGATCTGGGACCCCACCACAAGATCTGGAGACTTCTGTTTTTATTTATTTATTTATTTATTACATTTTGTTCCTCAAGGATGTGCAGAGGACGGTCACAGCAGGGAACTGGGAACCTTCTTGTTTCTTCCCTGGGATCTCCCTGCATTAGAGGCCTGATACAGATTGCCTGGTGCCCCACTGCAGGGCTGGGGAGCAATATCCTCCCTTGGGGGCCCAGGGACCTCCCCTGAGGACCCCACCAGGTCCTCCAGTGATCAGAGCAAGGGTGTCCTGCTGAAAAGATCCCAGCACTGCGGCTGTGCCAGGGTGCAGCCTTCCTGGGGTTGGTGCAAGCAATGCATGTGTCACTGGTTTGGTCATGGTCATTTGTGTCTGTGGTTTTCAATACTTGCAATTCTTCCCCCCCCCCCCCCATTTCTTCTAGTGGTGAACGTTTCCTTTCGTGCTTCGTCCTGACCAATCTTAACATAGTAGCCCAGTAAATCTGATTTTTGCCCACCACCAGGAACATTGCAGTCCTCCCAGCAGAGACCTCTGGGTGCTGATGGTTTCTGCAAACCGTCTCTGCAGAAGATGCCCAGAAATCCCCATTTTTCTGTCAAGCTCTGCTGGCAGTTCTCAGGACTCCTCTCCCAGAGCACAAATGAAAGGGCAGCATGCCCTCCAAGAACTTTGTGTGGGTGTYTTCTCAGCTAACTTCAGGCACTGACATTTCATCATACCCAGTACTGGTTATAAATTAATCTGTGGGGCGTACGCTGTGCTGAGAGACACCTTGTATTAAGGAAGAAGTAGGATGTAATCCTTACGGAAAATGCTTGCTTTCTGCTGTGAAATGAATACAGTGTGATTTGGTAGCAGGAAGTTTGACCTGTGGAAACATCAGAAGAACAGATCAAGCAAAGAAATTCCTGAGCAGGGTAAACCRACAGTTTCTAGTCTCTTCTCTGACCTTGTTTTCCTGTGACTYGGCTGGCTCACAAGGCACAAATGATCTCCGGGAGGTACGGATGCCGCATATGGAGTGCCTCACAATCTAGATAGAGGGAAGGATTTCTCCGGCACATACACATATTTGCAAAGCTTTGCATGGCCCACAGTCTCTGTGTTTTGCAGCTATCGCTTGCCAAGATCTTCACTCCTTGACTGTGAGCAGATGTTCACAGAAGACCTAAGTGATGGTTCAACAAACAAATACCCCGACACCAAGCATAATAAAAGGCTGTTTTTACTGCAAGATCAAGGCTGGCTTGTCTCTTTTTCTCCATAATGATTTCTCAAGAATATGCTGCTTCATTTCGACTAAAAGACTCAGGCATGGTACAAAAGACGTGCGAAGTGCTGAGCATGAATTTTGGAAAGGAGAGTGACCCAGAAAGAGCGCTGACTTGATTTTGTGGGTCGCTTGCTGCCCCAGGCACAGCCCTCCCCTCTGACCAGGAAACACTGCTGGAGCTGTCGGAGGCCAATGCAAGTCTGAAACGACAGAAGAAAAGGTTGGTTTTGCATGTGTTGGGCCCACCAGCCAGTGGTGGAGACATCTGGGCTGTCACRGATTATAATCTGCTTTTCTTCCATTGAATCAGGAAATGGTCTTCCAACACGATGAAATCCCCTAAGCCAAGCTCTTTTATTTCATTTTCCAAATGAAGCTGCTGCCCGGTTTTTCTCTCTTGGCTCTGCATCAGGCTCTTTCATCACTGCTCTGCCTTTTTTTTTGTGTTTGGCTTGTAAAAAAGCTTCTGTAAGGGAGTACGGGTGATGAGAAATAGCGCAGCGATAAAACCGAAACTAAAGCCTGGGAAATAGCCAGGAGATGCCTTTCGCTAGAAACACCAAAGTGGAAATTCAAGACRCAGTGTTCTCCGGTGACACACAGAAGACTCTGAGCTGGTCGCACATCCATCATCCTCAGTGACGCCAGCGGAGAAAGCAGCTCCTGTTCGGCAGCTGTGCCAAGCGCTCACGCACCGCTGGCTCCCCGCACTGGGGAGCAGCTTCGCCTCTCCTCACTCTTAGGTCACGAGTCCCGCAGTTCTTGACAGCTTTTATCCYGGCATCGCAGCCAGCAGTCTTGTCATTATGAGAGAAAATCAATTCTCAATTTTAATTGATTTATTAAGAAAAAAAAAAAGAAGCTAAGTCAAGTCCAAGTTTTGCACAGAAAAGTCTGGAGGTTCACAAATAAAGCAAATGGGAATTGCTTCAATAAGAGACTGTTCCTAATTATTTCTAATATTTAATATTTTATCTTTAATGATTTTTAACCTGCTGTCATGATTTTGGGGCACTTCAGGGATTTATACTCATTCACAGCATCACAGAACCACTTTTAGAAAAAAAAATCAATCCACTTTTAAGTAGCTCCTTACAAATGAATGTAGGGATTTTCTTTTATCATTCAAGTGGGGAGCCTTTAGGGGACTCCAAACCAGTGACATGGAGGAAGGACAAAACTGGCTACTGCTCTTTGTCTGAATACCTCAAGAGAAAAAAACAGCCTCTGTAAGGGATATGGACTCCCAAGTAATCCAGCTGTTGGGTTCCTGCACACCTGTTGCCATATGACTTTCTGTAAAAATCACAGTTACGGTGTTGAGGGAAATATTAATGAGTTGAAGACCAGGATGACAAAAGCTGGCATTTGGAGTGGCTAGATGATCCAGTGGTCTACAGTTTTCTGGAGGTACCTACATTGAGCCTGAAAATGGGACTTTCATGCATCACCCTTGGACATATGTATACAAACRGCACTGCTGAACTGGTATTTCCATTCTTCCTGGCACTGGCAAGGCCTTGCCTGTGTTGCCAGCAGCACCTGACACCTTCCTGCAGAAAAGATGAGCACTGAAGAGAGCAACAGCAACGCTCAAAGCCTAGAAAATATCACTGGCAATGGATTGAAGACATGTGGCTGTGAACTCTGCAGAAGAAAAGATGGTGTATAAAGGGACATGAGAAAAAGAGAGGGAATAAATGTATCTTTGTCACTGGTGGAAAAGAGAAGAAATAATGGCTTAAATCGCCCCCAAAAGATTATATTTAATCGTAGGAGGAAACTGCTAATTGTCAGGGCAGTCAGGCTCTGGGAAAGATTGTGGTGGAGGCTGACAACCTCCACTGCTGGTCGCTGGACTGGAGGGATGAGCTAAGCGACCTGCTTTCCTTCCAGCCTCATTTCCGATGAGGTTCTAAYTTCCATTCTCATGTGTTTGGCTGCTCTTGCAGATAGCTGTCCTTGTCTGCAGTCTCCGTCTGAGCTTGGAAAGGGTGATTCCCCTCTTCCAGTGGGCTCCYGGTCTCTGTTGGTACAGGCAATGAAGCTAATGAGAGAAACAAGCATTAGAAGAGGGTCCAAGTTGCAGTAATCCAAATTAGGGTGTGAAACTGTGCAAAACATGGGGATTTGGGGTGGTGGTGGTTCAAATCTCTTTTGCAGAGAAAGTACAGGAGCTAGACTACGCTGGGTGCGCAGATATGAAYGTCTGATACCCCTCAACCCAGACTCTGGAAATTTGGTTTACAGTTTAGGATAGTTTGAGGTATTATTTCAACATGAAARCCATCCTGGAGGCACAGCCAAGCACTGTGATATATCCAGCTCCTCCCAAGCTTTGCCCACCAGCTTCCATCATCTTGAAGACCTATAACAGATGACTGTGCTTTTGAAATCTGTCCCTGATGTTCCTTAGGTCTTCAGAGATGTCTCATGCCCAGGAGAAGCAATTATCAACTATGCTGCTGTTTTGTTTTCCTCATGTTTCTGTTTTTTTTTCCAAAGGAAGGTTAATTACACCCCAATGTACTATTATATGAATCGATCCAAAATAAGAGCATCAACTGTGGGGCGGGGGGGGACCCCCAGTCATAATGCAAAAGAGGAAACGCCTTTCTTGAACAAAACAAGAGGGATTTATCTCACCTATGCGCCAGCATCTAAAGTGTCCCCACAAGCCATCTCATCCTGAAGCAGAGAGCAGTAGCTCAGCAATGGACATGTGAAGTTAAATGGGATGAACCTGCACCCAGAGTATCTAAGCCGGAACAATTCCCATTTTTTTCTGGCTGTGTCCTCCAGGGCTGGAGCACTTTACAGACAATGAAGAGGAAGAGTTAAGCACGAACCCTTGATGAACCCATGTACCTGTGAGACCATATCCTCCTGCCAGGCTGGACTGAATTAGACTGCTGGGTTTTACTGTTGTTAAGAGAACACCAAAATGTGTGCGCGTGCGTGCACACACACAGACACACACACACAGACACAGACACACACTCACACATCAGACATAGCTGCTGCATCATTTCCCAAAGAAGTCAAACTAATAAATATTGCATCAGACAGTAAAGGAAGGGATGTTTGAAGTGCCAAATTTATTTTGCCGCTACTGTATGGCCATAAAGTTAGTGGGCATATTTTATATGAAGTATGCATTCATAATTATAGGTAATAAAAGATTGACATAAAATGCATAAAGTGTCTTTTCAGAGTAGCACTTTGGAAAGAAATGCTAAATAGACTGAATGAGCACAAYGGGAAAAACTTCAAAAGAAAATAAAAATATCCCTTGTAAGCAATGTTGTGTCTTTGTATTATGAACCTGTCCTCTGTAAAGGTATTTGAAAATTAGCTAAATGTCAGCTTCTGCTGGGTTACCTGGAGTGTCCTTGCTAGCTCAGCGTGTGAGTTTAGAGCTGCAGATCTGCAGGCCCTGGCTGGAGTGAGGTGCAGGAGGAACTGGAGCYGGCCATACACATAGGCAAATCAGTTTTCCAGACCAAAATGCCAGATTTTCCTCAGCCCTCGCTATTTTCCCCCAATACCTTTTCTACAAAAGTGAGCAAGTTCAGCGAGGCCACAAAAGAAGTAGTGCTCTGGATTTCAGTCAGTGCTGATTTTTTTCTTAATGGTCTCAACTGCAAGTGAAGAAAAAAACAGAAAAACAAGCAGGTTTGGAAACATATACTGGTTTTTGGACAGGACACCAAGGACTGCTCCCGTGGGACATGCAAGAGGTGTTCAGGAAGAGCATGTGCAACTGAAGCTGTCCTGCACGCCACCCAGGAACCACATAGGGCTCTGCAAGCTGAGAAGACTTGGTTGCAAGCGATTTGCCTCAGCAGAAGAAACTGCTTTGCCCAAAGTGGCTCCAGCTGCCTGGGAAGAGCAGGGAGCCATGCTAGGATGTGGGAGGAGCCGTGTACCAGAGACGGGGAGGGGGGTCTGCTTTTATCACGATGTGTGGGTACCAGAGTCTCCCATAAGTACTTTCAGGAGACAATTTTGAGGGTAGCTGGATATTCCTGCAGCTTGCATTGTACTCACGCCAACATCTCATCTGGGACCCTCTGCTCATTGTTCTCCCACCCTGGTGGCTCTGATCCGAACGTGCCGTTTTCTACAGTCATTGCCTATTACAGGGTAAGCACAGCCTGCTTCTGTCATTGCTTATCACTTCTGCCACTGCTTTGTATAAGCACCATGTCTTCCCAAGGCTGAACAGGGGCTCACACCCTAAGAGAAAGAATAGAGCCCTTCCCACATATTATGGTGCTCCATTATATGGGCTGGCATCATGCCATTGTAAATAAAACACAAAACAGCATTGATTTTCTGCAGACAGAGTATACAGCCAGAGGAGAGTTACAGCTGGCCTTCAGTCAAGCTCTGTCTTGTGTCAAGGATTTGGTCTACCCTGGTATTTTCTCTCTGCACGTGATCTCGGACAGCCTTCCCTGGAGAAYGCTTCCTCTACACATAAAATAGCATCACAAAAAACAGCAGCAGCACAAGCTGGCCCCCCCAAGACAAACATTACTGTTTGTATATTAGTGCATGCTTTGCAAAAAAGCAGTGGTATGCCCGCATGGGATGATGCCCGCCACATCACATTCACTAAGAAAACTTCCTCCTCTGCATCAGCCTCCCTAGCGCAGCCTTCACCTCCTTGTTCCTCAGACTGTAAATCAAGGGGTTCAGCATGGGGATCACCATGGTGTAGAGCACAGCAGCCACTTTGCCTTCTTCCTCTGAGAAGCGGGAGCTGGGGCACACATAAATAAAGAAGAATGTCCCAAAGAACAAAATGACTGCATCCAGGTGGGAAGTGCATGTGCTGAAAGCTTTGCGCCGGCCCTTGATGGAGCGGATCTTCAGGATGGCTGTGAGGGTGTATGTGTAGGAGACAAGGATAACGCCGCTGCTCAGCGTGCCAAGTACGAAGGAAGGGTGAAAAGCACCAGCTTGTTGGTGCCCTTTTGTGAGGAGGAGCAGGGGATCACTGCGGGGATATCGCAAAAGAAGTGATTGATCACACTGGGCTTGCAGAAGCGTAGCTGGAAGCAAGGCTGCTATGTGTCACGGCATTCACGATCCCCACTGTGTAAGSGCCAACTCTCAGCTGGGAATGGATTTTGGGGGACATGATGACAGTGTAGAGCAGAGGTTTGGAAATGGCCACGTAGCGGTCCTAGGCCATTGCTGCCAGGAGGTGACACTTGGCAGGCACAAAGAGGCTGAAGAACCACATGTGCGTGGTTCACTGCAGAAGTGAAATGGCTTTCTGCTGAGCAAAGAAATTGGCCAGCACCTGGGGGGTGACCACGGAGGAGCAGCAGAGGTCTACAAGGGACAGGTGACTGAGGAAGAAGTACGTGGGGGTGTGAAGTTGAGGGTCAACCCCAATTAGAAAGATCATCCCGAGATTCCCCACTAATGTGACGACGTAGCTCACCAGGAAAACCAAGAGAAGGGGAATCTGCAGTTGCAGGCAGTCTGAAAACCCCTCAGGAATGAACTCTTATTGCTTCTGTGCAGTTTTCTACCATCCTTTCTTCCCAGCCTGAGTGAAGAAAGAAAAAGCCAGGAGAGGAGCTAGTGTTAGTTAGATAGCTCGGTAGCCATGCCCTGGTAGTCCTAGGAGATGATCTCATGGGGCTGGCGATTGCTTTTGGGCAATGCCTGTGAGCAGCTCTAGCAAATCCTTCTTTTCAGGAGCTAATCCAGCTCCGTTCAGGCATTAGTTGCTTGCCACTTCCTTTCTTACTGCAGAGTTCAAATCAGCTATGCTGTGCTGGGTGGTCAAAATGTCTCCTTGTCAGATGGTGTCCAGAACCAATAAATGATGTTTAGAAAAAGGTCATATATTGGGGAGAGAGGTGCCCGCCTGCCCGGGGAGAGGCTCTGGAGGAAGGAAGGGGGGCTGCTGGCTCTGGGAGGAACTGAGCATGCATTTGGGGAGACGGCTGGCTCAGGGGGAGCTGGCTGGGGGTGGCAAGGAGGMAGACYTGAAGCTCCAGGAAAAGAGGAAGCCTTTCCAAGGTCTCTGGAGAGCCTGAGGGATCTGTGGGCTCCAAGAAGGTGTGAAATCTACCTGGAGTGGAGACACGGGCTGGTAGAAGGCGTTTGCCCTGCAAGACTGCTGTGATGGGCACTAAAGGTGTGTTCAAGCCCTCCCTCACCCAGCGCGGCTCGACTCCCCCAGCCACCTAGTTTGCTTGTTCCACATCGGTATCTTTGCACTCCTACAGAGAAAAGCTTTCAGGACTGGAGCCTTTGGTGTCCATCACTGTGCTCTTTCCAGGCGAGAGCGGGGAAGATGGCAGTCCCAACTCAAGGCTCGCGGTTATTCACGTTGTTCCTTGTGAGTTCGCAATCAGTCTCAACTTACAGTTTAGAAAATCTGTGCTAGTGGAGACCTTGAGAGATCACCTAAGCCATTCCCTGACCTAGGACCAGTCCAGCCTGGCAGATGCACTCCTGCGGCTTGAGGGCTCAGCCAGCTGCCCCAGCAACATCGCTGCACAGTCACAGGCTGATCACCAGTTGGGAGCTTCCCTGTTACAGGCGAT
>NW_020447466.1:0-74 GCF_003343035.1 Apteryx rowi | reverse complement strand
TTATCCTCAGGGTGGTGGGAAGAATGCTAGGGGACTTGGTTCCTTTCCATTTGTACACATATACATATGTACAT